>NC_136523.1:20259661-20274661 GCF_053919585.1 Euprymna scolopes
CGGTGAAAAAGTGTAAAATTAAAAAGAAGGAAATTTGCCAGGTGAAGTTTGTAACGCCGCCATTAGGAACGTGTGAGGTAGTAGCTATTAGTTCATGTTTTAATTGTTAGCCTTACGGTGAATATATCTTCATGGCCCAGTCACTGGAGCAGAGGCAAAAATAAGTCGTCAGGTGAAGAAACATTAATCACTTCACCCTCAAGCCATCCTCTCTTTTCGATTGACTAGCCTTAATTTAAACCTACATCACTTCCGGTTTGGTGATGGGCGAAACAGCAAAGTCGTCACTTTTTTTCATGTGCTTTTCTTTCTTCGCGTGAACGGGTTCGAGGCTGCCTGCCTACAACCACGTTTTTTTGTTGTTCAACACACACATCCAAACACCCGAGCGACGCCGGGCACCTGGGCTAGTATATACATATATATATATATATATATATATATATATATATATATATATATATATATATATATATATATATATAACTGAAATTGTCTGTATGTGTTTGTGTGTGTACATTTTCCCTACCATTCGAGATTTAACATAAGGGATAATCAGATTTAAAAAAAAATATGTTGAATCGGTTTTCGGCCAGATAGTTGGCTGTCAAAGGATCAAAGTTCAACGATTTGAACTTTGAAAACTCTATCAACCTGCTCCGTTACTTTTGGGTTTAAACACTTGAAATTTTAGCTGTAGGTTACTTGGACATGGCTCAAACGTTTTTATTAGGATTTGAGCCTAAAATAATAAATGTTAAGGGGTCAAAATTAGGGTCAAAATTTAAAATAAATTGATCCCTGCGGTCTTTGCTATATTACTCAGCCGATTTTTGGTCTAAATATTTGAACTTTTTCATAAAGTATCTCCAGACATAGGGCAAGCTTTTTAATCGGTTTTTGGATGAAAATTTTGGCCATCAAGGGGTTCAAAGTCGTAAAGATTTTATCTTTACGGTCAAACTATTAAGCTAATTTTGTGTCCAAACATTTAAAATTTTACGTAAAGGGTAGTCAGATATGCCGCGAGCTTTTAAATCAGTTTTTGGCCGAAAATTCGACTGCCAAGAGGTCAAAGTTGAAAGAGTTTACGTTTGCAGAGTCTACCAAACTGTTCCACCAATTTTGGGTTCCAAACACTTGAAATTTTAGATGTAGGTTTCTGGACATTTGAAATTTTAAATATAGGTTTCCTAGACAAACTTTTTAATATATATAGACATATACATATGCACGTAATGATATAAACATAGGGCCCAGACAAAGCTAGGCCGAAGTGCTAGTATATAAGAAAATAATCTAATGAGTAGTTTTAAACAGCCGGATTCAGTTATTCAATGACATGATACGTTGTTTTCATACAGTAATTAAACAAAGCACGCTTTTAAGATTTCGAATATACTTTAATTTGAATAAAATATGAACTGTTATTCTCATCATGGGTGTACTTTCTTAAATGTTTCGGCAGATTGAGCCTACGACGTTTTTCTAGAAGTCTCTAAAGGAGAAGTTAAAAATGAAAAACGAAACTTCTCGCCGATGTAAACTTTGAACGTCTTCAGGTGCGTCTTCATTCAACTTGAAGATAGAAAACCGGAAAACTAAAAGAAGAGAGACGGATAATAAGAAAAAAAGAAATAAAGCAAAAGACAAGGGAAAAGTACCTGATAAAAGAAAAAAAAAAAAAACAAGTAAAAAATATTTAAAAAAAAAAAGCCGAAACGGATATTGTAGGTTATTCGGCCATTTTGAAGTAAAGCAAACTGAACTTCAGAAATAAATGCTTACGGCGAATTAACAAAATATAAACGTTTTTGTATTTTCCTCTAATCTATTTTCCACACCCATTTCCGGTTTCGAAATGGTCTTTCGATTTTATTTGTGTACAAACCAACGAGTCTTCAATCCACTATTTAACATGCAACGATTTACAGAATTGTAAAAGGTCGCATCATTTTAGTAAAACTCACTAGAACGTTTAACTTGTGTGTCCAGTACTAACATCGTCGGAAATCAATAAACCAGTTAACACACAAAAAAATAAATTAAAAAATACATAATCTAATCCAGGGATTGGTAACCCAGGACGCATGTGCCTATATTGGCTCATTTTCGTGCGTTGTATATTATTGTCTTGCTTTAAAATATGGCAAAAACACGGACACAAAATAAATTCACGTATTTTTGTTGCAAAATGATAAACATAGGGTATTACACACTCACACGCACACATATTTCTATCTATCTATCTATCTATCTATCTATCTATATATATATATATATATATATATATATATATATATATATATATATATATATATACTAGCATTCAGCCCGGCGTTGCCCTGGTGTTTGAATGTGTATGTTGAGCAAAAAAAAAAGTGGTATTAGGAAGGCACGCTCGAACCCGTACGCAAAGGGGAAAAGAACGGGGTAAAACCTAACCTTTATGCTTTTACGACCACGCCAAACCGGAAGCGACATTTTTAAAATTAAGGCTAGCCAATCTAAAGGAGAGGATAACATTAAAAATTATCGGCGAGAAAAGTGACCCCCCCTGTAGAAAAGTGTCTAGTTGAAGGGGAAGATATTAATGATTTTAGCCAAATTTTCGATATTTGTCGTATGAAAGATAGAACTTTAAAACGATACTGATCGTGGTAAAATCCGTAGCCTCTATTAAACGTTCAAGGCAGACATGCAAACAGAGATACATATATACATTTATATATCGGTAACTAAAAATTTTCAACCTAAACTGATGAAAAAGCTTGTCCTATCTCTGAATATCCTTTATGTAGAATTTCAAATATTTAGACCAGAAATTGTCTGAGTAATTTGGATAAGACCGCAGAGGTCAAATTTTTAAACTTTGACCCCTATTATGACCCCTTAAATTTTATTGTTTTGGGTTCAAACTAAGTTATTAAGTTAGATCCATGTCAAAGGAACCTATATCTTAAATTTCAAGTGCGTAGACCCAAAATTTCGGAGGAGTTTGGTAGAGTTATCAAAGGAACAATCGTTGAACTTTGACCCCTTAGTCAGCAAATTTCTGGCCTAAAACCGATCACATGGATTTTTCCAAATCTCAGTACCCTGTCTATCAAATTTCGAGTATTTAGACTAAAAATTGACAGAGTTACTGCGTAGGGAAATGTACACAGACACACAGACACACACAGACACGTTTACTTATATATATATATATATATATATATAGAGAGAGAGAGAGAGAGAGAGAGAGAAGATATATACACATATATATATATATATATATATATATATATATATATATATATATAAAAGCTATCAACTGAGCATCGCACATTAGCAGACATAATCTACTAACATACCAAAATAAAATAACAAAACATCCACAGGAATAGCTCTGGTATTTGACTTCAACAATAACACTAAACATCTACACAACCCCATAAAACGGATGTTAAAGCAACTTCAACAGAACCCCATACTCAACACAATATATAACCAACCCACACGCCATTTGTGCCAAACGACAGCTCCAAAACTTACATTCTTTGCTAACATCTTCTTAGATTACCGCACCCCCGACAACTCAAGGAAACAAAGCTTGTAACAAGCCTAGATGTCTAATACGTAAAAAAACTAAACACCGACAGCACGTTCACTACTTTAGGAACAAGCATCCAACTCAAAACTCCCCTCTCTAAACTCCAATAGCTCAAATGTAGTATATTTATTATACTGCACCGAATGCACAAATGACATTTACGCGGGGGAAACAGACCTGGTGTTCCGTCTGCGCCTAAATAACCACAAACATACCATTCGAGACAAATCCACACAAACCCAGTAGGAACACACTGTAATTTTCCAAACTACGCAATAGGCATAATGAGTTACATCCTCATAGCATCCAATTTTTATAGACACCATCGGAACGAAAATATTAAATAAACCTTATTCTAAACCTCAACAGGCACACTAGAGGCCTTCACAAAAACCTGGGCCGACTAAATGACTACAATTCCTAGATCAACAAAGATTTACCATAAACATTTTCCTAAGTACTCATATGTACATAGGGTGGGGAAAATCTTTTGTTTTCCTCTCAAGTAACTCTTTCGGAAACATCCATATTTTCTCTAAATTTTATCCTTCTTCATATGTCTCTGTATACGTATATGTGTGCATATCATGTATGTATGTATGCATGTATGTATGTATGTATGTATGTGGGTGTATCGGTATCGATACATGAATGTGTATGCACCCCCCACACATATATGTATATGTGGGTGCGTGTATATATGTGTATGTTTTTTCAAAAACACTTTTTCTCTAAGCGTTAATTTTTCTCATATATATATATATATATATATATACACACACACACATATATATATATATATATATATATATATATATATATATATATATATATATATATCCCGCACACCTATATCTCTCTTTTTCTGTCACTCTCCTACTCTCTCCATCTCTGCACATTGGGTTATGTATATTTAGAGGCTTGTGTGCATATGTAAAGCTGTCTATACGTGTATGTTTATGCGCACACCTTTATGCATGCGCATATGTGTATCCATTTGTATACATGTGCACGTGTATACATGTATTTATGTGTATCTGCAAATATATATATACAGGGTGAACAGAAAGTTCTTGGACCATTTTAACTTTTAAAATTAAATATTGTTAAAATCACTTTTTCTCTTTTCGAATAAAGTAAGTATTTAGTCTAACTATTGATCTAATTATTTTCAACAAAGATATTAAAATAATTTTGTTTAAACTTTCAGAAAAATGAGCAAACGAGAGGCCATAATTCAGTTTCATTGCGCGGGGAGGACAAACTCAGAGATCATTAAGCTCTTGAAAGTGGCTTAATCCACTGTGTACCACGTTGTGAACAGATTTAAGGAACTTGGTACATCTGAAGATCGTCCTAGGAGTGGAAGACCTCGCACTGCTCGAACAAAGAAGGTGATTAAAGCTGTCCAAGAGAGGGTAAGGAGGAACCCGAAGAGATCTGCAAGACAAATGGCTAAAGACATGAATGTGAGCGTGACCTCGATGAGAACCATCGTAAAAAACGATCTCCAGTTGTCCCCCTACAAGATGAGAAAGAGACAGTACCTCACACCTGCCCAAAAGCACAAGAGACTTGAAAGAGCAAAGCTTCTTCTTAGAGAACTGAAGGCTGGCACGGCAGAGCGAGAGATCGTTTTTTCTGATGAAAAACTCTTCACAATTGAAGCGATTGTTAACAATCAGAACGACAGAGTTTACGCAAAATCTTCAGCAGACATTGATTACTCCGTGAGAATAGTTTTCCGCCGACAAAAGCCGTCTCCCCTCATGGTGTGGGCTGCAGTCTCCAAATCTTGGAAGTCGCCTCTGATTTTCGTGGAGCAGGGGGTTAAGATCAACACAGATCGCTACATTAACGATATTTTGGTTCCGGTATTTGAAGAGATGAAGAACCACTTCAAAGATCAGCCTTTCACCTTCCAGCAAGATGGGGCACCATCCCACACCTCCAGAAAAAACTCAGGACTGGTGCCAATGTCATTTTCCAAGATTCTGGAGTAAGGAGATGTGACCTCCTGCATCGCCTGATTTGAATCCCATGGATTTTTCGGTGTGGTCTTTGTTGGAGGCAAAGGTCTGTTCTGTTGCTCATACAAGTGTTGATGCTTTGAAAACATCTCTTCTGAGTGAATGTGCTAAAATACCTCAGAAAACGCTGCGTGCCTCGGTTCGTAACTTCAGACAGAGAATTGAACGTCTAATCGAAAGGAAAGTACATCACATTCAAATAAATAATTTGAATTTATTCTTGGTTTCCTAACTTATAATTTTCATTCATGTTTAATTTATATTTTTGTAAGTTTCTATTAATAAACCACTTTTGAATTGGTCCAAGGACTTTCTGTTCACCCTGTATATATATATATATATATATATATATATATATATATATATATATATATAGTTGCATGTACATATGAGCATATATTTGTATACGTATGTGTATGAACATATCGTATAAAATAAATTAAAAAGTAGCGTTTACTGTCTGTTTTAAAATACAGTTGAATATGGAAGCGACGTATTTTTTCTTTTTCGATATATATATATATATATATATATATATATATATATATATATATATATATATTAACGTAGATGGGCCAATAGGTTTTAAATACCCGTTATTCGTAGAAAGTTCGAAGTCTAATGCTTCTGATCAGATGAGGAGAAAGAGGCTGAATATCAAATAAGGAAATGTGGGGGTGACTGCTTGTGTATATACAGGGTGTCCATAAAGTCCGTGTGCAATTTTAAAATGAATTGTTCCAAAATCAAATCCTTTTTACATGTTATTTCTATTGCAATCACAAATAAAATTATAAATATTTTAAGGCGCACACGGACTTTATGGACACCCTGTATATAGCATATATATTTTAAGGTTTTAATATAATATAAAATATTATCCTATCGTCAATTAAAGAATGATGTTCTTTTGTTTTTGTTGCCGGGTGTTTGGATGTGTATATTGAGCAAAACAAAGTAATAGTAAAAAAGAGATAGTAGGAAGGCAGGCTCAAACCTGTACCGTGAAAGAGGAAAAGAACGGGGAAAACCTGACATCTTTGCTGTTACGACTACTGCCAAACCGGAAGTTATGTAGGTTTTAATTAAGGCTAGACAATAGAAAGGAGAGTATGACTTTAAAAAATATCGACGATCAAAGCGATCCCCCTGTAGAAAAGTGTTAAGTTGAAGGTGAATTATTGGCCAGTTTTTCGATATTTGTCGTCTGAAAGGTCGACCTTCAAAACGATACTGAGCTTGGTAAAATCTTTTGCCTCTGTCGAAAGTTTTAAGCAGACATGCAAACATACATACATACATACATACATAGTTATATATTGGTAACTAAAAATTTTCGACTCAAACCGATTAAAAAGCTAGCCCTATCTATGCATACACTTTATGTCAAATTTCAAATGTTTAGACCAGAAATTGTCTGAGAATTTTTTTAAAACTTTGGTCCCTATTATAACCTCTTAACATTTATTGTTTTAGGCTCAAATCAAGTTATTAAGTTACATCCATGTCCAAGGAACCTATATCTAAAATTTCAAGTGTTTAGACCCAAAATTGTCGGAGGAGTTTGGGAGAGTTCTCAAAGGTCAAATTGTTGAACTTTGACCCCTTAACACGCAAATTTCTGTCGAAAACCGATCACAAAGATTTTCCCAAATCTCAGTACCCTGTATATCAAATTTCGAGTCTGTACATTTAAAATTGACAGGGTTATTGCGTAGGGAAATGTACAGACACACAGACACACACACCGACACGTTAAATTTTATATATATATATATACTAGCATTTCATCCCGGCGTTGCCCGGGTGTTTGCATGTATATGTTGAGCATAAAAAAAGGTATCAATTTTTAAAAATTTGACCCCTATTATGATCCCTTAACATTTATTGTTATTGGCTCAAATCAAGTTTTTATGTTTGATCCATGTCCAAGGAGCTATATCTAAAATTTCAAGTGTTTAGATGCAAAATTTGCTGAGGAGTTTGGTAGAGTTCTCAAAAGTCAAATCGAGGAACTTTGACCTTTTTTTCAGCCAAATCTTTGGCCGAACACGGATTACAAAAATTTTCCCAAGTGTCAGTACCCTGTATATCGAATTTCGAGTTTGTAAACTGAAAATAGACAGAGTTATTGTGTTGGAAAATTTACACACATAGACACACAGACACGTTCACTTTTATAGATTAAAACTATATATATATATATATATATACATGGAAACAATTTTTGTGTTTACTGGTAACTTTTTACGCAAATATTATGCAAGTATAAATCATGTAGAATATCTGAATGAATATAATTACACGTAAAAGTTGACTAAAGATGATCATTCCATAAGAAAACCGAAAAAACTAATAAGGAATTAATTAAAATGAATGTTTAAAAGAATATGTAAATTAGCTAGATCGTTTGCTAGTGAATGCAATTATACAACCCATATATAAGACAATTGTATTTTCTTTTTAAATAAATAGAAAAGAGTGGGTTTTATATGAATATCAATACACACAAAAGAAAACCGAATTTATAGGAATGTATATACATATATATATATATATATATATATATATATATATATATATATATATATATATATAAGTGTGTGTGTGTATGTAACTTTTGGTGCTTGACCTTTTTGGTTTTGGTTAAGGTCTGTTGTTAATACATGCTGTTCCTAGCTTTTTGACCTTTTCTTGGCCTTCGGGACAAGATCAAAGTGTAGTATCTGTTCCGGCAGATACTGCAGCTATGACTAGCTATGACTAGCAAAGACCAGATGTGGGGGCAACCCCACATGCCTGACCTTTAACCAGCTCCCATTTCCCACCTCTCGGGAGCTGGTCCCCTCTTTCCCTTCCCCCTCCCTTCACTCCTCACATTAAAAATTGGCCTTGTGCCTAATTTGCTCGGTGGGGGAGCAAATAAATACCATCTGTTCCGGCAGATACTGCACTTAAGATAATTTGTACCGGTCAATGGAGGGGAAACCCTCTATACTGGGACAATTATTATTTTTGGTAACCAGAGTGCCCCCTTTTTTGCCTAATTTTAGGGGAGCTGGTTTTTACCTCACATTAAAAACGGCCTTGTGCCTAATTTGCTCAGTGGGGGAGCAAATAAACACCATCTGTTCCGGCAGATACTGCAAGCTATGACTAGCTATGACTAGCAAAGACCAGATGTGGGGGCAACCCCACATGTCTGACCTTTAACCAGCTCCCATTTCCCACCTCTCGGGAGCTGGTCCCCTTTTCCCCTTCCCCCTCCCTTCACTCCTCACATTAAAAATCGGCCTTGTGCCTAATTTGCTCGGTGGGGGAGCAAATAAATACCATCTTTTCCGGCAGATGCTGCACTTAAGATAATTTGTACCAGTCAATGGAGGGGAAATCCTCTATACTGGGACAATTATTATTTTTGGTAACCAGAGTGACCCCTTTTAGGGGAGCTGGTTTTTACCTCACATTAAAAACGGCCTTGTGCCTAATTTGCTCAGTGGGGGAGCAAATAAACACCATCTTTTCCGGCAGATACTGCAAGCTATGACTAGCAAAGATCAGATGTGGGGGCAACCCCACATGCCTGACCTTTAACCAGCTCCCATTTCCCACCTCTCGGGAGCTGGTCCCTTTTCCCTTCCCCCTCCCTTCACTCCTCACATTCAAAATTGGCCTTGTGCCTAATTTGCTCGGTGGGAGAGCAAATAAATACCATCTGTTCCGGCAGATACTGCAAGCTATGACTAGCTATGACTAGCAAAGACCAGATGTGGGGGCAACCCCACATGCCTGACCATTAACCAGCTCCCATTTCCCACCTGTCGGGAGCTGGTCCCCTTTTACCCTTCCCCCTCCCTTCACTCCTCACATTAAAAATCGGCCTTGTGCCTAATTTGCTCGGTGGGGGAGCAAATAAATACCATCTGTTCCGGCAGATACTGCAAGCTATGACTAGCTAGGACTAGCTATGACTAGCAAAAACCAGATGTGGGGGCAACCCCATATGCCTGACCATTAACCAGCTCCCATTTCCCACCTGTCGGGAGCTGGTCCCCTTTTTCCCTTCCCCCTCCCTTCACTCCTCACATTAAAAATTGGCCTTGTGCCTAATTTGCTCGGTGGGGGAGCAAATAAATACCATCTGTCTTACAGATACTGCAAGCTATGACTAGCTATGACTAGCAAAGACCAGATGTGGGGGCAACCCCACATGCTTGACCTTTAACCAGCTCCCATTTCCCACCTCTCGGGAGCTGGTCCCCTTTTTCCCTTCCCCCTCCCTTCACTCCTCACATTAAAAATTGGCCTTGTGCATAATTTGCTCGGTGGGGGAGCAAATAAATACCATCTGTCCGACAGATACTGCAAGCAAAGACCATATGTGGGGGCGACCCTACAGATAAGCTCTAAGTCAATGTAGGGGCAACCCTTCATACCAATTGTCACTATCCAGCTCCCCTACTTCCCGGGGAGTTGGTTCCCATTTTCCCTTCATTTCTCACATAAAAATCGGCCTGTGCCTAATTTGCTCCGTGGGGAGCAAATAAATACCCTTTTCTTGACCTTTTGGCCAAGATCAAAGTGTAGTATCTGTTCTTACTACATGCTGTACTTATTGTGATATAAAGTGGGGGATCACTTTTCTGTATTAATTTAATGTAAAATGATCACCCATTTTACAAGCAGTCAATCTCAAAGCCATTCAAGTCATTCTTAAGGTCATTCAATTGATCCTTAATTTTATTAAAGTCATTCTAAGTCATTTACTTTATATTTATTTAAGTCATTTCAGCCCATTTATCGGTCATTTTCGTTTATCTTTAAGATTTTCATGTCAATCCTACATTCACGCATTCATTCATTAAACGAGAGCATGCCGCTAATGGCTATCGGCCTTGTTAAATATATTGAGTTATAAAAACGACACTTTTCCTGTATAACTACTATCGTACTTAAATACCATTTGCATAGTTTGGATGACCTGGAAGTATCTATCTGTACGCTGAATAGAATTTAATCTTGATATCAGAATTTTCTTGCCAGGTTTTCACCGCCCATTCTATTTCATCGTTCGTTATTGCGCACCAGTTGATTTCATTTGTGTGCAAATCGTCAGATGTCATTTCCTCTATCTTACTTGTCGACGAATGCCTGAATTCGAAAAGGTCGCATCATTTTCCGTAAAGAACATTTTAAAATCTCAATCGTGACATCGTCGGAAATACATGCCGCAACAGCCAACAAAGAAGATATTAAATATCAAACTAAAGCATATATATATATATATATATATATATATATATATATATATATATAAAGCATATATATAAGCATGTATATATATGTATATATAAAGCATATATATATGTATATATATAAAGCATATATATATGTATATATATAAAGCATATATATATATATGTATATATATAAAGCATATATATAAGCATATATATATATATAAGCATACACACATATATATAAGCATATATATATATGTATATATATATATATATATGTATATATAGGAAATTTATTACTGTGAGTCCAGAATGAGTTAACATATTGTTTCAGCTAGCGGAAGATCCTCAAAAAGAAGAGGAAATATCCAACTAGCATCGTCAGAATTCATAGATGGACTAAGTTATAATATCAAATAAGAATGGAAAAATCGTAGATGTAGGGGGGGTAGAAAAGTGGGGGAGTGGAAGGGAGGGGGCGTTGGAATTTAAAGTAGTAGGAGTGTATATAATAAGATGGGGGTTTATAATTAAATATTATGTGTTAATTTTTATATACGTTTTTCTAGTTTATAACGGTTTAAAATTAAAAGACGCTATTCTTATTTATAACGGCATAAGTAGCAGTTAATTTAAAGGATCACCATGGAAACAGGTTGCAGGGTTAGTGTTAGTGGGCGTGCTGTGGTGGGAGGAGGAAAGATCGGGTTGCAAATTGGGTTTAAAGTGATTTAGCCGGGCGGGGAGAGATTGAAAAATATCAATATTTTATTATTCATTATTAATTAATTTTTTAATCGTGGGACGTTATAGTTGAAAGAAAAGGATATACATATATATATATATATATATATATATATATATATATATATATTACTACTTCATTTGTTCATTTGATAACATAAATTAATATAGAAAATGATTATCTTCTACATAAACTTATAGTATTTACTTCAACTTTGCTAGGTAATAAGTTATAAAAAACTTGCTATATATATTTTCATAACTTATTATATGCAGTCCTGGTCTAAATCATAAGACCACTTAAGAAAGTAAGCGTTTACGCATATTATCGAATGTTTAATTTATTAAATGGCTGAAACCATTGAAAATGTGAAAATATGATGGAAAAAATGAAATCTGCTTCATTCGAAACCGTAACCCTGATCTAATAATTATTTTTCTTAAAAAGCAAACATTTTCCCCTAGTCAAAATGATAAGACCACTTTAATAAAATCATCTAGTTTAAAAAAAATGAATACAAAAAGCTTTCTATGTTACTAAAAGCAACTTATTACTGGATAAAAAAAAACATCTTACTAAATTATAAATGGCAAAAGGGAAACCATTATCAAAGTTTGAGAGAGGAAGGATCTTTGAGCTGAATAGGGGTGGATTCTCCCATAGATCCATTGCAAACGAAGTGAATCGAAGGAAAACGGTCATCACAATTTGTTTTAAGAAATCCAGATCAATATGGGCACAAAAAGAGTCCAGGTCGACCAACAAAAAATAAAATAAAATAAAAATAACCCCATCACTGGATCGCCATATCAGAAGAAGTTTAAAAAAAAAACTCTAGTATGAGCTTAAGTCGATTGAAAAGCCGAATAGCAGCAGAATGTAGTCCTAAAACCATCAGAAGGCATCTGAAAATGAAGGGTTTCAATCATTTAAAGCGACTGCAGAAACGACGTCTTCTTGAATAGCACAAAACTAACCGACTTAAATATGCTTCCAAATACCAGATTGGGATGAGGAGAAGTGGGAAAATGTAATTTTCTCCGATGAGAAAAAGTTTAATTTAGATGGTCCAGATAGATATCTACACTATTGGAATGATAAAAATTTGCCCAAAGAGACTTTTTCAACTCGGCATAGTGGAGGAGGGTATTTAATGATTTGGGGTGCTTTTTCGTCAGCTGGGACCCTAAAGTTGCAAGTAGTGAAAGGTCGGTAAACATCATTGAAGTACATTTCAATGCTTGAAAATGCTTCTATCAGGACTGAAGGTCCACGTCTGTGTGGAAGAAATTGGATTTTCCATCAATACAACGCTGCGATACAAACTTCTCGACAAGCACGAGAATACTTTCCTTCAAATAATATAGAATTGTTAGATCATCCAGCATGTTCTCCGGACCTCAATCCAATTGAAAATCTTTGGGGATGGATGGCAAACGAAGTGTACAAGGATGGAATCCAGTATGATTCGATACATTAACTTTTTGATTCAGTTTTCAGTACATGAGATAAAATTCCTTCTCAACTGATAAAAAAACATAGTCGCAAGTATGCCGAAGAGATTTTTTGAAGTAATACGTAATAATGGAGGCTATACTAAATACTGAGCCCCTTTTTAGTAATTTATAATTGGCTTTTGTTAGATAAATTAATAGTGGTCTTATATTTTGACCAGGTGACAATGTTTGTTTTTTTAAAAAATAATTATTAGATCAGGGTTAAGATTTCGAATGAAGCAGATTTCATTTTTTCCCATATTTTCCCTTTTGGCAATGGTTTCAACCATTGGTTTGATTAAAAATTCGATAATATGCGTAAACGCTTACTTTCTTAAGTGATCTTATGATTTTGACCAGGACTCTCTCTCTCTCTCTCTCTCTCTCTCTCTCTCTCTCTCTAGATATATATATATATATATATATATATATATATATATATATATATATATATATATATATATATACACTAGCAAAAATTACCCGTCGTTAACGTGGTTAAAAAACAGCCTACAGAAAATGGACTCTGATTTATGAAAGTATAATAGGTTATGAAATGGAAGGGTTGAAAAGAGATAGCTTCGAATTTGGATGTCTTCTATATCGTAGCAGGTTATCTCCACCTCCCATTCCGAAATTTGTCATTACATCTGCGGAATTTAATTTTAATGATGTAATGTATAGGCATATACATGTGATAGGAATGGGCTCAATCCTGGGTTTTACAATAGCGATTATTTTTGTGGGTTTTCAATGAGAAATAATTATCTGGACCCCTCTATAAAACCGTTAATACACGGCACAATCACGTTGACACACCGGTTCTCGCCAGATCACCGAAGTTAAGCAACGTTGAGCCTGGCCAGTACCAGATGGTGTTACCATTTGGGAAGGCTAGGCGCTGTATGTAACTTCTGGGAAGGTTGGGTGTGGGACCAGCAACCTCCCCCAGTAAAAAGAACTCGCTACAAAAACATCTACAAAAGTAAATGGCCTATGCCCCTCAAAGGGGTGAAGGGCTATGGATTGATGCGATAAAACAGTCTACTTTAGATATATCGATGACACATTTTGTCTATTTAATGAAATAGAGGCAATATTTTTCCGTATTAAATAGCATACACCCCACCTTAAATTATACGTATGAATGACATTGTAACTCGCATTTAGCTTTCCTTGATGTATTGGTAACCAAGGATCCCTCAAATTACTTTACAACAATATATAGTAACCCCATGTTTACATGATAGTATACACGCTGGGATCCCTTTTGCCCTACCAAACGTAAAATTAATTTAATTTGGACCCTAACGAATCGAGTCCTTATGATTTCTTAAACAAAATTGAATGAAGAATTAAAAACGTATTACTTGCACTTAACCCAATAATTGTAACCCCTGATGTGATAAGGTCAGTCATCAAACAGAAAATAACTGAATTTTTTAAAATAAAAATCAGTAGCTGACTAAATGTTTGATTTATATTCGTTTATCGTGGGTGGGTTCAGTAAGTGAGAAGTTTGCCAACAAGATTTTCTCAACGGTGGGAGGACGCTATTTTGCTTCAAGTGTACGTGTTGTGTGGTTTACAAAATCGTTAATGCCATAATAATAAATATAATTTAAATGTAGTTGCAGTGCTGACTACGTGGGTCGGATGTCGTTAAGACTTGATAGTAGAGTCCAACAGCACGTACATAGCAAAATCAGGAATGGGACTTACCTAACCAGAGACGTTCTCATTAATACATCCGGGTCTTCTGTAGCTGAACCTTTGCTTTAAACTCAGCATGTGCCACGAGTTTTAGCACTGACTTATTCTCTATTCTGAATCATGCTCATTCGATCTATCAACCGAAAATCTTTGAGACTATTCACGTTCGCTTGAAGACGCC
>NC_136523.1:20279661-20282161 GCF_053919585.1 Euprymna scolopes
TTTGAACATGTGGTTACAGCTACTAACTCTCGCCGCGAAGGTGGTTGGTTCGATCTCGGGTTTGCGTGATGTCCGTTCTACCCAACGCAAAACTTTTATATAAAGGTCACTTTGCCCGTGTATGTGTGTGACTCCGAACTAGTAGCGCTGATATTTTTTTTTTAATTCCTTCTAGAAAACTGGCCAGTTGAGGGTGGAGGGATGTTTTTGGGGCCAAGGTTAAGGCAGAAATACAAGCATACACGCATAGAGAAGAAGCAAAGAGAGAAACAGACCCAATACCAAATTTGCATGTATGATATGAAAAGAAACTGGAATCTTAAAGAGATATCAATCATACTAGTTATTATAGGTTCGACAAGGCTTATGAAGAAGAACCTACTTAACTAATATTTCCGGTGAACCAAGTGCAAAAGAGATCTAGACAATTGCACTTAAGGGAACTGTGAGGATACTAAAAAGAGCTCTCGGTTGGTTTAAATAAAAAGCAGGGCAATTTTGGCAGCGTGTTTGGCTGCCCCATACTCAGCATTATAATCTTCAAAGGAAGAAAATTAAAATCAAAACATACATAAATAAATGCATACATACGAAGGATCACTTTCCTATATACATTTAACGTAAAATACCACTTCACATTTTGCCGACGTAGCGAGACATGTAACTGTTAGCATTTGTTAAAGTTTGGTGGCAGGGTTGTGGGCAGAATGAGGGAATGGGTGGGTTGGCGGTCATAAGTTCCAAACATTTTAAAAATACGTAGAAAAACTTAAAACTTTATTATTAATCAATCAATTAGTATTTTCTGACATTTTAAATCTGCTAACACAAACGTACACACACAAACAGTGAAGTCACGCTCTCATCTTGTATTTATTTTTCGTTTTTTTTTTTGTTTTGTTTTTTTTTTCAATTTTTGCAATTGTGTTGAATATCGGGGGGGCATGTTGAGAGATGTGAGTGAATTCATATTGTGACATATATAACGATAGTGATAAGAGAGAGGTATTTATACATATGCTGTTCTAGGGATGCCTGGGACTTCATACAGATACTGAATGGAGATGTATATATATACAAGTTATTAACAAAGTAGTAATTATCACTTCCTACACCTATGATTGCGTAAGCCTGAAGTACTAGCATAAAAATAATTAATATTAGCAAGCCATCTAGTGATAAATTATGCGTAAACATTATATTTTAATTTGTGTAGGTTTATTATTTATTATTATAGAGCCACTTTTATATTTATTATTATATATATATTGCATATATATAATAACGATTCTAAGAATTATAAAAAAATACGTGTTGCATAGGGTACATATTAAGGAGACATGTATAACGATGATGAGGGGACAGAGAAGAGAGATGAGAAGACATTTATACAGTTCTGTGATGTTTCTTCTTAACTCATATAGCGAGGGTGATAGGGTGGTAGATGCACAGTTCTTATATTTCTTATAGCACATATAGAGAGGAGGAGGGATACATACATTTATATATACAGTTTTGGGGATGCTTGAGGACTTCATATAGATACTGAATGGGAATATATACAAGTTATTAGCAAAGAGGAGGGGAGATATCATATTCTTGGAAGGGTTACACAATGTTCATTACAAATGATTAACACGTTACCTTTTGAGTGTTAAAAGATGACACATGACAACAGTTTTACAAAACCCAGATGATTCATTATTCATTGGACCGGTCGAATGCTGATTACGTCAGGAATGCAAAATTAGGATCTACATAGTTTTGTGTTCTTCCTTTCGCTTCCAAAGGACTCTGACTCCAACTCAACCCATCTCAACTGCTCTCAACTCTTGAACTCCTGGCTCTTCAACTCTCGGCTCTTCAACTCCTTGAACTGACTAACTGAAGCTCCTACATTGAGAATTCCCCTTAGTTATGACGTCAGAAGTGTCTTTTCCAAACGTGACCAATTCACGTGGCTATGCACATGCTTTTGCCAACAAAAGAACTCTCAACATATGACTCTAACCTATTTTTTTTAAATATATTTTTAATTTGTATTGTTCATTCTTTTTCGCTGACCTTTTAAACAGTCCGATTCCAACAGAATGAACAATCAATTCTTTTTACGATATAAACAATATCTAACTATTTCTAATAGAATCTAACAATAGCTAAATTCTTACATTCGAATTCTTAACTTTGCTTACAAGGTTCGAGTCACGGCTTATCCTAATCTCATTTTCGCTTATCTAATGTTCTTATTATTTACATGGAAGGGGGACAGCCTTTTTTTGTAACAATTGATTACACCTCTCTTATATAAAGGATTTTCATTTAATTCATGAGCAATGATGTAAAGACCTTTAATTATCTAATGTGTTTCGTATTGTTTTGTTTTCACTGGTAGCCTCTTTGTTTTCGCGTGTGCATACATTCAATCTTTGCGCGTTTATACATAAATTGTGCATACTCATTATTACATAGCTACCTATAACATATACTGACCAAACGGGTC
>NC_136523.1:20287161-20342161 GCF_053919585.1 Euprymna scolopes
ATGAAATATTAACGTTATAATCTCGAAATTTTTATTTAATCACCCGTAGTATATATAAACTTATTTAATCACCCGTAGTATATATAAACTTAAAATATATTATAAATATTAAAGAGTTAATATTTACAAGTAAAATAAACTCAACCAGATGTAAAAGCTCAATAAAACATGTTAAAAGATATCTTGAAAAAGAATTAAAAACATATTTAATTTTAAAAAAGGAAACACAAGATAAACGGTCGAATTTAATTTTTTTTATATATATATATATATAACAGACGCCCCATTTCATAAACTTAGACATTTATTTGTTCTGATCAGTTTTCTTAATTTAATTCTGGGTTAAGGTTTTGCAATTATTCTTTATTACAACTATACTGTCGCTATTTTCGTACAACTAAATTAACCCATTGACAAACATAAGAACAATTGTAGAACATCCAAGACTACTACTACTACTACTACTACTACTATCTATCTATCTATCTATCTATTTATCTATCTATCAATCAATATATCTATCTATCTATCAACCAATATATCTATCTATCTATCTATCAATCAATATAACTATCTATGTATCCGTCACTTTTCCTTCCTTCCTTTTTTATTTTTTGTTTACATTTCTAGATAAAAATAGTTCTGTGAGAACGGAGAATTTGTTGACACATGTACTAATCTGTTTCAATATTAGTTTTATTTTATTTTATTTATTTTGGTTTTATTTTTTTGCTTCAGGTTTTATTAATTATTTTTTTTTTAGATTTTTAGTTTCTATAACTTGGTTGAAGGATTCCAATATAGGTTTTTTATTCTTATATTTCTCATCAGTAGGTTTATGCGCGTTTTTGTTGCTAAATGACTTTCGTCGGCGTTCGATTCGTAGGAAAATCATTTTTCTATTTTCGATTTTTGAGCGATTATTCGGAAAAATAGGTAACTTTACACGAATATGGAAGATTTTTTTTTCATGTTTGAGTGATCCGTCCGTGATTTTTCATTTTAATATACTTTCATAGAAATGTTTCTGTTATGTAAAAAAAAAAATATTTTCTTTACGTCACAAGTGTCACGCTCATACATGAATTCCATAGCTAATATAACATACTGACCCAACGGGTCGCGGGTAGTCTAGTATATATATATATATATATATATATATATATATATATATATATATTCAGGTTACTTTTGGTGATCTTTGTCAGCGTTGTTCGAATTGTAAATTGTCGTATTCAGATATATGAAGATCAATCCTTAACAGCTCAATATTAGCATTTATTACATAGTTAAACTGCTTCGAAGATTTATCTGGCGGCTTTTGAACTATGGTAGTTCTAGGCATAAAACGATTCCTGGGAGACCTGAGACCAGCGTAACACATATAGGTCATGATTATCACAGTATCTTGCGCGTAAGATGACATCTTTATATTTAAGGGGCGGCGAGTAAATTACTAAAGCGCAGTGTGAAGATGGGATGATAACACGACACAGACAGTATTCAGATGTATAGTAACCCCATCAATATATGACACATACATACACACACATGCGTATATATATATATATATATATATATATATATATATATATATATATATATATATATATATTCGTAGGGACGTGACGTCCCTCAACAAATAAGGTTGTTCCGAAATCGTGTCTGGGGAGTCGGCTAATTTCAGTTAATGTTTGTAGATGTGATATCTACCGCCTGCATACCAGCAGTAACTATCTTAGTTGTATAGGACGCGTTGCTTGTCACATCGTAGAATGTAGAACTGGAAAAAAAAAGAACTTAAAAAATCGAGGCATAGCCAATAGATTGCGCCGTGGCCATATGGTTACGTCATCAGTATTGCACACTTTATGAGAGCGACGACCTGGGTTCGCGCCTATGTCGGAGCACGTCACTGATGAGATGCAGTACATCGAAACCCACTTTGGGTCTGGCGTTGTCCGTTGTCGATGCAAATTGGTTGTTCTAACCAATAAAATATACCCAAATTTGTCTATATTTTTATATAGTGTCAGGTCAGCCGTAGTTTTGCTGCTCTGTGATGAATTTTGCTTCGTATTTTTTTTCTATTTGCCTCCACGGTGGCCATATCAGGCTATATCTATAATATAAGCTTCACGTTTGTGTGGGTGTCTGGTCACGAATAGGCTCCTATATGGTTGACCATTATAGAAAACCGATGACTTATCTCTTCTAAAAACTCTCAGTAAACAAAATATAAAATATGAATCCGCTCTTATTTTCGGATTTTCCCTGTAATTGAGCACTCTGATGGATTTCGTTTTCCAAAAGTGAGATTTCCAAAGAAACTAATAAGATATATATATATATATATATATATATATATATATATATATATATATATATATATATATAATTACAATAAGTTTACCAAGGTAATCAAAATGGTAAACTTAAATATATATTATAAATATTAAAGAGTTAATATTTACAAGTAAAATAAACTCAACCAGATGTAAAAGCTCAATAAAACCGAAAAGGAAATAGAGCTTATAATATGAACAAATGATTAATAAAACATGTTAAAAGATATCTTGAAAAAGAGTTAAAAACATATTTAATTTTAAAAAAGGAAACACAAGATAAACGGTCGAATTTAATTTTTATATATATATATATATATAACAGACGCCCCATTTCATAAACTTAGACATTTATTTGTTCTGATCAGTTTTCTTAATTTAATTCTGGGACTTTCACGTGCATATCTAAGCTGACCTTATTATTAACGCTAATTTTCGCGCTTCTTGTCTGGGTCAGTTTGACCTTGCTTTTCAAATTTAAACCTTCACCGATTTTCGTTTTTTTTTTTTTTTTTTTTAACCTTAATTTTGTTTTAATTCATCCAGCCTTGACAGACGTGTTTTTAATTATTCTCTCCAGTGCTTTTCTTTTTATGATTTGGAATTCATTCCATTTGCGCTTTTTTCCAAGGAACTCTGCCTTTTGGATTATTTTGACCATTTGGAATTTACCCATGGGATTGAAATTTTAAATTCGACCGTTTTGGATTTTACCATTTTTGGATTTTTACCCTTCACCGGACTATCCATTCATGTGAAATCTTTTTATCATTTTTCTTTTGCCTCCTGTTCCTCTTACCTCACCCTTTTTTCTTTAACCAAGTAAGATCTGTGACTTACTTGTAGTTTCATTAAATACTTTTATATGAAAAATCCTATCCTGCATTTTGCTAATTCCTGCCCTCTGATGAGAAGGAGAGTATTTCTTCGAAAATCCGCGGATTAAGGACTATCCACTTATCTTGTGTTTCCTTTTTTAAAATTAAATATGTTTTTAACTCTTTTTCAAGATGTCTTTTAACATGTATTATTAATCATTTGTTCATATATATATAGAGAGAGAGAAAGAGAGAAAGAGAGAAAGAGAGAGAGAGAAGGAGGGGAGAGAGAAAGGGAGGGAGAGAGAGAAGGACAAAGAGAGAGGGAGGAGGAGAGTGGGGGAAAGTGGAAAGAGAGAGAGAAGAAGAAGAAGAAGAAGAAGAAGAAGAAGAAGAAGAAGAAGAAGGAGAAAGGGAGGATGAGAGAGCAGGAGAGTGAAGAGAGAGAGAGAGAGAAAGAGAGAAGAAGAGGAGCAAGGGGAGAGACATGTATACGTAAATACTAAATCAGTTTTCCATGATATCGTTCGTACAAAGTCGAATATATAAAATCGCAATCACTTTTCGTTTAATAGTCAGGAAGCTTCGATCTCCAGCAACATTGATGGATATCGTAGAAAAACAAGCAAACAAACAAAAATACAAACAAACAAACAATCGCAACAAATGTGAATATTATGTGCATGTAAATTAGGAAAAACAAAACTCTTATCTAAGGACGCATCTGTTTTCATGCCAACCATAAATATTGATATTTCTGATTTGTATCGATCTGTTTAGTGATTTAATATCGCCCCCAACTTAAGGTCGACGGACATTAAATAAGTTTTGCGCACAAATTTGCAACGATATGAAGAATCAAATTTTCAAAAATTATTTTTTGGTTGTGTTTTTTTTTCTGTTCTGTTTCATGATATTTTTATATTTTCGTAATTCTTTTCGAAAAAGAAATTACGTCTTTTTTACTGTTTACAAATGCCAGGAAGATACTCAAGGATAGGTGGTAATGAATTTCAACTCATACAACACTGTGATTATCGGTAGTGTATAAAATTTTATTATATAAATTTGTATAAAATTTTATTTACGAGAACCGATCAACAAAAGCTTGGTTTACTTTAAACATGAAAACACCCAAGTTATATTCAGCCGGAAATCAATCACGCTGAATTGGGTTCCACAAACGAGCAGTTCTAGAGAAAAAATATTTGTGCATGGAATTTTTATTTAGTTTTAAATCTGGATAGTATATAAGGAAAGCTGCTTATCGTAGTTGCAGGTAGTAGAGTGTTTGCTGCGAACATTTTAGAAACAAGGACTCAAGTTTGCCCAGCTGGGCAAACTTGAGTCCTTGAACCGGAAAAATATCCAGTAAATAAGACGTTTTTTATTAAACCGTTATTTCTTTCTTTATTTTTTTTTTATTTTTCTGCATTTCCATACATCGACATCGATATAAATATCACTGAAACATCCGCTTGGTCATAAGCTTCCTTTCGGTACCTTACGACCCTGTGTGGGTTGCCTGTAGGCTGAGATAAACCGCATCACACACACAGAGGCAGACAGTAAATCGAACTTACTAAGGGAGACAGTAACTTCCGGTGAATACCGGAAAAATATCCAGTAAATAAAATGTTGTTTAGTAAATCGTTATATTTTTTGCATTTTTTGTTTTTGCGTTTCTATGCACTAAATATGTATATAAATATCATTAAAATATCTGCTGGGCCATAAGGTTCATTTCGGTACCTTACTTGCCTGGGTTGGTTGCCTGTAGGCTGGGATAAACCGCTTCACACACACAGACAGACATACAGAGCAGCATCTAGCGATATTCGAAATCGGGACTTCATTGTCAGAAGCCTAAACTCTTGCTAATCCTCCACCTCGCTGGCTGTCGATTTTATCGAAATTGACGAAGATGTTATTCGTTTTTGTGATACGTTTTGAATGAATTCAGATATTTACGGAAGTACATTTTTACCTAAATGCAAGTTCGGAATCGTCATATATATTTGTGTGTGTGTGTGTGTATTTATGTAAATAACATTTTTAAGTAAACATAGGTTTTAAAATAGGTCAACTCACTATATATCAACAGCCCCTGCTAAAAAAAGCACACACGAAGGAAGGGTTCAACATAAGGTCAACTGGGCCTTTGGTCTGTAAGTGCCTGGACATTGGCTGATTCGGGAGGGAGCGGTAGAAACTAGGAAGCTAATTGGCTAACTAAAAATTAGAATTAGAATATGCGTATATAAAAACGTGAGACTACAACAACTCTTCGCATAAGCCTGACGAATCCTAGTGTGGATGAAACGCGGAATATTCTGTGTAGCTTAATTGTCATATATTTTTTCTAACTTACTGCCTAGCTCTACATATGTATTGAGCACTGTTGAAGTAAATACTTAGTTTACGCATAAATTATATTTTCGTATATTAATTTATGTGATTAAATGAAGTAGTCATATATATGTGTGTATGTTCGTGTGTGTGTTTGTGTGTATACATATATATATATATATATATATATATATATATATATATATTATATGGAAAAATGCGCGCATGAAAAGTAATATTCTTAAGATTTTATTAAACCTGGAAAAGTAAAGGACAAGAAATTCAACCTGGAAAAGTAAAGAACAAGATATTCTAGTAAAGTAAAAAATAAGAATGTTTTAGACTTAAAATATTGCAGCTAAAAATAAATTTTGAATATTGATAAATATTTTATTCATTATTTGTATATGTTGTTGTTTATTGTTGATTTAGAAAGGGTGTCAGTCGCTGGATTGAACTTATTTCCCCCCTATTATTTGCATATATTTATGTAGTGAAAATTGTTTGAATAAAATTAATTCATTAGTTAGTTACTAGATGGAATTAATAATTTTATAATTTACATAAAAATTAATAATTTTATTATATCATGATTAGGATCATTTAATTCTTTTTAACTCAACAATAAATAACAACATATGCAAATAATAAATAAAATATTTATCAATATTCAAATTGTATTTTTAGCTGCAATATTTTAAGTCTAAAAAATTCTTATTTTTTAGTTTACTAGAATATCTTGTTCTTTACTTTTCCAGGTTGAATTTCTTGTCCTTTACTTTTCCAGGTTTAATAAAATCTTAAGAATATTACTTTTCATGCGCACATTTTTCCATATAATCCATGATTTTTTCAGGCATTGCTATTGTATTAATATATAAATTTATAATATTTATTAATGATTGTCAAAACAAATTAGCTCTCAAACACACATTTATGCAATATTTATCATTCAATCACAGTAGTTCCGAGCCAGGGTCTCTACCAAGACTGCGGTTCATGAATTCGTGATCTGTATAGAGCGTAAACTAACAAAAAAGAAGATGGCACTCGGTGTCTTTTTAGATATCGTTGGAGCTTTTGACGACATACCCTTCAATAGTGTGTTCAAGTCGCTACGAGAACTCAATGTGCCACCAGTACTCATCCGATGGATTGAGTATATGGTGAGGCACAGAACAGTTCAAGTAGAACTACTGAGGGCAACTGTTAAAAGGGAAGTAGTTAAATGAAACTCCCAAAGTGGGATTTTATCACCTTTACTATGGAACTGTATGCTTAATCCTTTTTTAAAGGAGTTTAAAAATAGGAATATTTATGCCCAGGCTGATGCTGATGACATCGCAGTGCTGGTCGCGTGTTCAAAAGCATCATTGGTCAGACGCATTGCCAAAATGGGACTACATTTTTCATCAAATGTGATAACGAAAAATTTGAGTTCATTCAAAGAATATGTATATCATAGAATTCACTAATATTTTTAATCGATAAATTCACCATTTTTTGCTATAAAATCATCAGGAGAGTTAAAAAAAATAGTTATTAAAAAAATGTTCGGTTTTTTAATTATAAAAAACAAAACGACACACGGGATTGAACCTAAAATCTTTCCACTAACCCCCGGTACTCTAACCGTTACGCTAACATGTCATATTGGCAAAATCGCAGTAAAAAATATTTATATACAAAAAAAAGTTATGCAAAATAAAAAAAAGCGTTAGTCACTTATGTACTTACTCTCCTGTTTGTGAATCCACATATTTTTTTTCTAAATTTTTTTCTACTGAACCAATTTTCGAAATTTGTTTTCAAAATGTAGCTAATGAGGTGTTCTATCCAACTATATAACCTGTTTGAAATTTGGTTGCGAACGGAATTAGTGGTGGGGGTTTGAAGGTGTCTCAATTCATTCAATTTCGGACTTAAGCATATATTCAACCACTACCGTGGTTGAATGATATAGCGAGAGAATTTTTATAAGTTGTTTGTAGAAGTATTTAGTGATATATTAAATAAATGTTATTCTAGCTTTCTGGAACTCCCTACTTCCATGCAAATACAAATTTGTTTCCACATTTGCCCGCGGTAATTGATCGTCTATGATTCGATAGCATTTCCACGCAGTCGATCATACAAAAAGCGGGAATATATCCATTAGCGAGCCAGGCTCAACAAAAAAGCCAATTTAATGAAAGCGAACGTGATTAATATAAAATTAAATTATTTATCTTACTTTTATCATAAAATTTAAATATTCTCATTTTCGATTAAAAAATGCATCAAATGGAATAAGAAACTCTGTTTTAATTGAAACAATAGACTTCACACAATAACCTAAATTTACTTTCGACGTTAGATGAAAAACCGGACGGGTAAAATTGCTGCCTCCTTTCCTAAACAGAGGACTGTTGCACCAGTTTATTCCCACCCTAAGAAGATTAAAAGCAAAATACAATGTTAGAATCCTGATTTAAAATCTGATCAAAATCGATTATATGGTGTTTATACAGTCACCATTTACAAAGACCCGACAACAATTCGAGGAGAATAAACAATTAAAGTAAGGTCGTATCTGCGACAACAGTGAAACCATTGTTATCGGTGTAAATTTGATATAATTTGATTATTTAAGGGACAGGCACAACAGGAACTTGTTTACATTGGACGCTAAGAGGCCCATATTTCATCAATCAGAAAGCAGGACAACATGACCAAATTCATAGGGGGATGTTCTATAAAAACAAGCTTTGTCTATGGAATCCACGTTTACATGTACCGTGGCTTACATCAACTTAATCGGCTTCATAGATGTTTCACAGGCGATAGTGAATATCTATCAGTTCAGTTTTTCTTTGGTTTGTTTTTTTTTTTTTGCGAGGAGGAATACAATAACGTATTTCTCCTTCTAACGCACTTCTATAGAAGAGAGTGCTATTTTAGAATTTCACGTCGTCACTACCTGCAACAGAAAGGGAAACCAATCAGCTCATGAATGCATAAGTCCAGTCATCATAACAATTCAATTTGCAATTCTCTATGGTTAAATCAACCGGAATACAACTTCCGTTAGAATAACCGACGTACATACATACATACATACATACATACATACATACACATATATATATGCAACTTTGTCTGTGTGTAAGGACGTTTCTTATAGACTCCGAAATTGTTTAAAAAATTACATAACGTTGGTGTATAAGTCTGTGAGTGATCTTAGTTAAGTTAGCTCATGAATGCATAAGTTCAGTCATCATAACAATTCAATTTGCAATTCTCTATGGGTAATTCAACCGGAATACAACTTCCGTTAGAATGTCCGATGTATATATATATATATATATATATATATATATATATATATATATATATATATATATATATATATGCAACTTTGTCTGTGTGTGAGGTCGTTTCTTATAGACTCCGAAACAGCTGAATAAATTTTCTTAAAAATTTACAAGACTTTAGTGTATAAGTCTGTGAGTGATCTTAGTTAAGTTGTGTCTCGGAATACCCCTAATAATTACTCGGTAATCGAAACTGTTATCGTAATTTATCATCGGTAAAGGAATTTTTTATCCTCGTCTCTTAGCAATAATAATAGAACAACGGACCGTTAAAATTCTACTTTGTGTCCATCTTATTTATCTATTTTTTGCATTACTTGGTCTGTAGGTTCAAACTCTGTACGTAAATTTCTTAAGATTTTTTTTTATTATTAACTGCAAAGAATTTTAAAAGGCTTGAAAATGTACGTGGTTTTTTTCTTTTGCATGATTTGGTCTATAGATTTAAATCCTGCACGTAAATTTCTTAATGTGTTTTTTTTTTTATAACTGGATAGAATTTTATATAAAATAATTTTATAAAAGAAACACTAGGTTCTCTAGAATGCAATGTAGAATAACATATTTTGGACTAAATTACTGCATGGAGGCATGTAAACTTCCTCCCAGGCGATGTCACGGATTTCGATGACAATAAAAATATAAAGAGTTTAATGTTCGATGATCATCATTCAATCCCGGGCAACCTCAGATACCCATACTAATATATATATATATATATATATATATATATATATATATATATATATATATATATATATATAAAATGGTTAGGAGCCTTGACTGTCGTATAGACGGCCGGGTTTCAATCCTGGCTTTAGGTAGTTGCCTGTCTAGCCGCACTGATGAGCTGTAAAACAGCGAAACAGTACTGTATGTGGATGACTATATATATATATATATATATATATATATATATATATATATATACATACATTTGGACAATTAATTGAAAACAGGAATAAAAAAATACAGATCGGTTGGGGATACGGGAATCAGATTTTGTATCGGAAAAATATATATGATAAGTACTAAGATAGATGACCATTTGGAAATTCTAGGTGCTATATGTGTTGTCCGCCTATCTAGATATTTTTCAGTCATCTTAGACTTCTATCCATTAGACTAAAACAATGACGATTCAAGGATGTTGTAGATGTAAGCTGAGCAAATTTGTCTCCCAATTATACGCGCAGTAACCATTACAGGAGTATCAACTGTATATATATATATATATATATATATATATATATATATATATATATATATATATATACATATACATATATATACATATATATACATATATATATGATTACTTCATTTAATCACATAAATTAATATACCAAGATATGATTTTATGCGTAAGCTTTGCAGTATTTACTAAAACAGTGCTTGATACATAGGTAGAGATAGGAAGCAAGTTATGAAAATATATATGGCAATTAAGTTACACTGACTTATGCCTAACAAATTTGCATGAAAATGAAACGCGGAATATTCTGTATAGCTTAATTGCCATGTATATTTTCATAACTTACTATATATATATATATATATATATATATATATATATATATATATAGTAAATTAGAAAATGTATATGGCGATTAAGCTACACTGAATATTCCGCGTTTCATCCACTCTAGGATTCTTCAGGCTTATGCACGAATTCTGTGATTGTTTGTCGTTTTTATATACGCATATAAAAACAACAAAGAACCACAGAATTCGCGCATAAGCCTGAAGAATACTAGAGTGGATGAAACGCTGAATATTCAGTGTAGCTTAATCGCCATATACATTTTATAACGTACTAACTAGCTCTACGTACGTATTGAGCACTTTTGAATAAATACTTAAAATTTACGAATAAATCTATACTTTCGTATATTAATTTTATGTGGGTAAATTAAGTAGTTATATATATATATATATGTACATATATATATATGTATGTATATATATATATATATATATATATATATATATATATTCAAATCTGTAGTAAATTTATTAACATAAAGTAGACGAACATACCATCCTTATTAACTGTCTGCTTCAACCTTATGTAAAATGTATCTATTGATAATTTCGAAACTACAAGATATACAAAGGAGGCTCCTTTTTTAATAAGGTCAAGTCTTATCAGGTTGATTTCCCTTTATTATTGTAGGGGTCAGATTCATGACGTCAGACCTTTTTCAATAGTTTTTATGTAAAGTAGACTATGCGTTGCTGATTCTATAGTGCAAGCATGTGTCCATTAAGCCCGAAATGTAATTAAATTTTAAAAGAGCGAACCATATAAAATTACAAAGAGTTTTAGTTTTGATGAAAAAAGAAACGATAAAAAAATAATTTTTATTCTGTATTTTAATTAATAGAGTTGAATTTTTATGTCAAACAATCAGAATATGTGATTCTTACGATAGAAGCTTTATTGTTGCTCTTTGTTTTAAATGCCAAACCATGTCCTGCCTTTGAAAGGAATTTGGTACAATGCCAGATTTCTGTCGATAAAGAA
Source organism: Euprymna scolopes (assembly GCF_053919585.1). NCBI lineage: Eukaryota > Metazoa > Mollusca > Cephalopoda > Sepiida > Sepiolidae > Euprymna > Euprymna scolopes. The sequence continues at coordinate 20,298,554 of NC_136523.1, forward strand.
TTTCGAAAATATTTTATAGAGAATGACCTAAAGAACTGACGCACTAGTCAAATTCCGAGGTGACTAATAAATCAGCCATCTTTAAGTATATATATATATATATATATATATATATATATATATATATATATATATATATAGATATATATATGTGTGTGTGTGTGTGTGTGTGTGTGTGTTTATATATATTTATTTATTTAATTGTACAGAAGTTCAGAAAAACGTTGGTACCGTCGGTTTCAAGCCCCACGTAAAGGGACTCAGTAAATGGTAACACGTAAACGATGTTACCATTAACTGGTTCCCTTTATCTTGGGTTTGAAACCGACGGTACCAATGTTTTATCTGAACTTCTGTACAATTAAATAAATTAATATTAAGCTCTGATATCGAAAACGTTTTTCTTTGTAATCGAGCACTTTGTTGGAATTCTTTCCTCAAAACAGTAAACAAATATATGTATATATATATATATATATATATAATTATTTCCACTGCCAGACAACATTGCAGCCAGCAAGAGCCACGAAAGCCAACAAACCGGAATTCCAAGGATCGAGTTTCGCCCTCATTTGGGGTCATCAGGTAGACACATCCGAACTCAGGATTCGAAATCCGAGCCTCTTGCACTCTACCAACTGAGCAAACGCGCTGCACACACGAAAGTATTATTAACTATCATAGATCAAGCAAACCGCAAGAAAATCCGACAGTGGAATGCACCTACTTTAATCTCCAACATGGGATGTGATCACTGTAATCAGCCTTAACGAAAATCGATGTCTCACTAGTAGGTATTTATACTCGCTAGGGATGTCATCACGACAAGCCTATCCTAACGAGCAATAAGTATTTTCACAATGTGTGAGAGAATATATGATTATTTCCACTGCAGATAACATTGCAGCCAGCAAGAGCTAAGAAAGCCAGCTATACCACCTACACACACTGGGACACCCCCGTTACTGGGGTTTTACCGGGGGTTCTTATTACACTACCTAAACATCCAGACAACACCGGGCACCCCCGCTAGTCATTCATAAAACATGTATTGGTTTTTGTTACTCACGTCACTTATATGTGAATGTTCGGGCCTTGCTAAGCGACGTGTAAAACTCCAGCCATCTCGTATCATTTTCTTATAGTTCATATATGTCCGCCACTAGAAACATAAAGCCAAACCTATTTTGGTTGGCAAAACGACGAGTTTACCATTTTTCCCATTGCCCCGTCGATATTCCGAGTAAGATTAATGCGCCTGTGTAATATGCACTAATAAGATCAATACGTCTTTGTTTAACGAACTCCAAGCAAATATCCCTGGAGCGTATTGGATCTTTTCATTCGATCTATTTAATTCGAAAATCAACAAATGTGTGCTGAGTTCCCGGACGTGTGGCTGTTCAAGTAGGCATTAATGTATACATTTGACACACCTAACAGGAAATCTGGTTTCCGTGTCTTTACAAAGCTGAGATAGATATCGAAACCTTCCTACCGACATCAGAGTTGGTGATTAATACTTGCGTGTGTTTACTGCAGTAACATTTAATGTGTCATTCGATCAATGGTGCTATTTGAACGATTTCCGCTGCAGAAAACTGCAGTGCAGGACCGTAAGGTGGAGCAATCCGTGGCTCCCTGCATTATTCTTAATTTCAGTTTTTACTGAAGCTCATGATACGAGGTGACTTCAATAAGTCTCCAGACTTTTCCAAATAAACACTTTTATTGATAAAAAAATACGTAGTATATACATTTGAAGCCAAAACAACGCATTATTACAAAATATTTATTTTGTTTGAAGTTTATATTGAATTTGATAAATATATTTCAGAGGAAACCGCCATCTTCAGTATGTCTTTCTTTTTTTTTTTGCCATATTGTGGTTGGAGCAGAGAATCGGCAGGTGGAAGTCCGTTTGTTGTTTTTACGGTAGTGTTTTTAATATCGGAACGGTGTGTTTGGTCACGCGGGATTCACGTTAAGATTTTTATTCCTTAGAAGCGCTGCTTGAGTTTGAATAAAATAAAATACGTATTATGTACGTTTGAAGCCAAAATATCTTTATTGGTAGTACATAAATGAAGGTCTATCCGGCTGCAATGCACTTGTTGTACGTTTCCATCCATTTCTAGAAAGACATATTAAAATCCTCTTGTATGAGCGTGTCATCTCTAAAATTGTTGCATAATAACAGCCTCTAAGGATTTTCTTGAACTTAGCGAATAGCCTGCAATGCACTTTTACTGCTCCAATAACCTATTGATGGTTCTATGAAAGTAATATTGCATGAGCGTGTCAATGACCCTCCTCACAGCTTATTTCCTCTCCTCAATTGCCCAATAATAACAGCGTCTGAGATTTCCTTGAGCTTAGGGAATAACCAAAAAATCACAGAGAGCAAGGTGTAAACTCTAAGGAGGGCGAAGAACTATATTTATTCCCATCTTTGTCAAATAGTCTGTGACTAAGATGAAAGACCTTTTGGATAAATTTCGAGCAAATCTTTCGCATCTTCTGTTCCTTGCGAATAACTGTATGTACTCTCCAAACCCTGATAGCAAACTGTGCACTTATTGTCTATATGGACATACGACAGTCTTTAGTCATTAAATTCTTTATTTGGGCAATCAACTCTGGTGTTCTGACTTCCTTACGCTTTTAACACGTCTCCCTATTTCTAACTGACACTCTGCTATCCTTAAATCTATTATTCCACGATAAAACTGATCCTCGATCCATGCAAGGCGGTCCAAAAACAGTCTAAATCATTCCATACGTTTCTATGGCAGTTCACCAAATATAAAACAGAAATTTATTGCATTATTCTTCCAACGTGTCCTCACATCCAGACTGCATTTTTGAAATTCCCCTACTGTGACAACCAAACTTTAGTAGGGTATATTCCAGTTCCTACTGTAGCTGTACATTTGCACCTGAAATGTAAAAAGTGCTCAGTCATCTCATGACGTATAGCAATAATCTACTGAATCTTCAAGTGTCCACTACAATTTTAAATGCTTATATTTAAAAAAAAAAAAGCCTGGAAACTTATTTAAGGCACGTTGTATTCAAAGAATACGGGAACATCTTCATTATTTATACCTTGTGTTATTCTTTTCACATTTTATATAGCATCGTTCCTCGCATATCGATTTATAATTTTTCTTAAGATTGTCACCGCTTAGTAAGACCAAAACAAAGTTCGAGGATAAGGATCTCTGACAGCAAGCCAACACTCTGATTATAGGTAAGTAGCAGGGATAACAGACGTTGCTCAGGATTGAATGATGACCAACGACTATTTCACACTCCTATACTTTTATTGGCATCGAAATCCATGAAATTGCCCGGGAGGAAGCTTCACATGGCCCCATGCAGTAACTTAGTCCAAAATATATGTTATTCTACATTGCACTCTAGAGAACGTACTGTTTCTTTTATAAAATTATTTTATATAAACTTCTGTCCAATTTATGAAAAAAAAACATTAAGAAATTTACGTACGTCATGCAAAAAAAAAAAAAAAATGTTATACTCGTAAATTTTCAAGTCTTATAAAATTCTTTGACGTTAATGACAAAAAATTAAGAAATTTACGTGCTGAGTTTAAACCTACAGACGACGTCGTCCTAAAATTAAAAAAAACAAAACAAACAAAAAATACGCAAACAACTTACCTAGAGGAGAATGTTTACGTTGTTCTATCAATGTTGCGAAGCGACGACATGGAAAAAAGGCTTAAGCGATGATAGATAAATTAAAATAACGGTTTCGATTATAGATTATCGATAATTATCGGGAGTATTCTAAGAAAAAAGATAGCTAAGATCACCCCCAGACTTATAAAATAAAGTTCTGTAAATTTTAAAGAAAATCTGTTTAGCCGTTTCGGATTCTATTAGGAACGAACTCACACACAGAGACAAGGTTGCATTTATGCCATTGTATAGATAATGATACTTTTGTAGAATTAAATTATGTAAAAGATAAATATATAAACAACACTTATTAAGATTTGGTTTGGAAATAACCAGTCTATAGTAAGCTTGGAAGAAGCGCTATAGTGTGCGTTTCAAAATTCTTTACTCCAGGGCTTTACATTGCGAGTGAAACAGTCGCATTTGCGAGTGATTTTTCAAAACGGCGACAAGACATATTGAAATGCTTATCTTTTGGAGATTACATTTTTTTCACTGACAATCTTCCAAAGCTCATTACTGAGTGAAAAATATCATTTGTTTTGTGTGTGTGTGTGTGTTTTTTTAATAAAATGAACAAATTTAAATTATTTAAATAATACAAGTTTAATAGAACAATATACACATTTTTTTAACAAAAGCTGTTTTAAAAAAGATTCTGAAGAAATCAAAATGCTTATACTTTCAAATATCAATATAAAATTGCTTGTATATTTAGAATTACACTTATTTATATTTAAAAAAAATCACAGAAAAATCTTTATAATATACATGCTCGTCACAGAACGAAGATGTCACTATTCTATATAAATAAAACAATATATGCAGGTGTGTCTATGTCTATGTTTATATATCAAACCGATCAACTATTAAACTATTGTCATAGCACTGAAATTAGCAGGTAATAGTAACCATGCCCCAATGTTTTATCTATTTTTTATTTAACTGTTATTTAATATTTGGTTTTATATTGCTAGAATGTTATTGACGTTAGACATTGATGCGTTTTTTATAGTCATCCTTGCATTTTTTGTCGTTTATGTTCATACAATTTAAATAAATGTTTAGCGTTACAAAATTTATACAATCGTTTAAATATGATAAACAGAAATCTCTCTAGAGCTGTTTCGGCTATCATCTCATCAGAAGAGAAAATATGTAGCATAAAATTAAAACCATTATTATTGGCGGAAATAAAGAGCAATGGGGGATATTTTAATATTTAAGACGGTTACAATAATACAAAAATTAATTAGAAAATCGTGTATAAGCCAATTAAAATGGCACCTCGTGGGATAAAGATATGAATAAAAACAGAATGAAGGGGGCAAAGTAAACAACCACGTGTAAGACTCATACGTGTATTTGTTGTGTAAACTCCTTACAACCTGGAAAATCACTCTTTTACATAAATAAATCAATATAGTTATGCGTGTGTAGTTACGTCTATGTGTGCATTAATATTTAACCCATAAACTACTGCTCACATAACACTGACATTAGAATGTAACAGTTGTCATACACCAAGTATCGTTTGTAACAAGGCAAAACATAGTTTGCGTTGATGAACAGACACGTTGAAAGGCAAAACGGTCATTTGAACGCGCAGAACAATTTTCACTATTTTCTCTACTTAAGAAAATCCAATTATTTCGTCACGTCGTTTAATATCAAACCTTTCTTACGTATCTCGCTCTAGCTACTTAAGTAGGTGGCGCAGGTGGGGAGCTAAATGTTTTGCTTTCGAATCTAGCTGACGGTAGCCAAGTCGTTTTTTTGTAAATCTTTTAAAATTAATACTATCAATTAGGTGCAATATAATTTCTATCCACAATTGTATACAGGGTGACCCAGAATAAAAACAGGCCCAACTCTAATAAGGCCCCGTTTCTTAGTGTTTTGTCCGAATGAAATGAAACTTTGGTCATAAACATCACATCAAAACACGAGGTTCTTTGGCCTTTTCTTTTCTCCGTTGACTGTAAAATTCTCAGAAAAACAATTGAATGTCCTCTGTTTTTTTTTTGGGGGGGTCACCCTGAAATAGTCACTTTGTGTGTGTAGTTGAGATTTTTCCTCATAAGTTCCGAAACGGCTGAGCCTATCTGCAAATTTCACATAAAGGCAATTTATATGTCTGGCAGTGTTCTTAGATTTGTTTGGTGCAGACATTTATCTGATAATCATCAAAAAGCGAAAGTACCCGACCTTAAACATGGACTTCTCTTACGGATAAAAGAAGAATTTTTACGGAAGAATATTTTACTTTACACATTATTAATAGTTGAATTTTTATGTCAAATAATCAGAATATGTTATTTTTACGATAGAAGCTTTATGGTCGCTTTTTGTTTTAAATGCCAAACCATGTCCTGTCTTTGAAAGGAATTTGGTACAATGCCAGATTTCTGTCGATAAAGAATTTCGAAAAAATTTTATAGAGAATGACCTAAAGAAATGACGCATTATTCAAATTTCCATGCTTAAAATCAGGCAACTTCAAATATATATATATATATATATATATATATATATATATATGTATATATGTATATGTATATATATGTGTGTGTGTGTGTGTGTGTGTGTGTGTTTATTTGCTTCCCCACCAAAGAAAATTAGGCACAAAGCCGTTTTTAATGTGGGGTAAAAATCCAGCTCCCCTAAAAGTAGGCAAAAAGGGGGCACTCTGGTTACCAAAAATAATAATTGCCCCAGTATAGAGGGTTTCCACTCCATTGACTGGTAGAAATTATCTTAAGTGCAGCATCTGCAGAACAGATACTACACTTTGATCCCGGCCCGAAGGCCAATCATTGTCCTTCGGGCCCAGATCAAAGTGTAGTATCTGTCCGGCAGATACTGCAAGCTATGACTAGCTATGACTAGCAAAGACCAGATGTGGGGGCAACCCCACATGCCTGACCTCTAACCAGCTCCCATTTCCCACCTCTCTGGAGCTGGTCTCCTTTTTCCCTTCCCTCTCCCTTCACTCCTCACATAAAAAATTGGCCTTGTGCCTAATTTGCTCGGTGGGGGAGCAAATAAATACCATCCCGGCCCGAAGGCCAAGATAAAAATAATGGAAATAGTATTCCGACGAAATAGAGGAATAAAAAGGAAACAAAGCGTATTATGTGTTCATCAACGTTTCGTCTTTATTTCGAGACTTCCTCTGGATGAATGAGATTAAGAAACAAAAAACACTAGTACAATATATTTGAAAATATTTCACGTGCAAAGTTTGACGCGGTTTTATTTCAGAAAAACGGAAAAAGATGTTGGAAATTCAAAAAAGGGGGGTGCGCTGTTAAAGAGAGGGAAATATGACGTCACTAAGATTTCCCTCTCTTTAACAGCGCAAGTACCCCCCTCTTGTATAATATGTACGCAATCTCCATAAATTAAAGTATCATGTTCAATCGTATTGTACGACAGGATAACGACAAGCACCCCCCTAATATTTAATAGAGACTTGATTCTGTCATAATTAATACCAAATCTGCATGAATAAGAATATTTTTAAGCGTGTCTTACGACTGACAAAACCAAGCGCCGCTTACGCCGCTATTATTCATTAAAATATAATCAAGAACCATTTATCACTATTCTTCAGTAATTGGTTTTGCTCAAGTTGAAAGCGTCTATTCATTTTTTTAATATTCATCTAAATTGTTGTTACTCTAAGCCAAAAGGATCGTAACTGATTAAGATTCAAAACAAAATTGTTAAACCAGTTTGCCAAAATCTTTAAAGTGTATTTTCAAACCTTTGATGACAAACAAATAAAAGCCGATGGTTTGCAATTAGCAATCTTTCAATGTTTTTTTTTTTTTTCGGGAAAATTACCGACTAAAAAGTTTTTCACGTGTCTGAATTGCTAATATACCCAATTTGAAGTCTGTAGATCCAGAATTTGTGAAGTGTATTAGTTTACAAGTGCCCTCATACACGTTTTACTTTTATAGATATACTAGAAGATGTACCTGGTGTTGCCCGGTCGTAAAATACGAATAAATATTATATTAAAATTAATAAAGAAACGGAAGCACGTGCATGCCAGTAATTATTATTTTTTTCTAAAATTTCACTTCATGTAAGTTAAATAAAAATACTTGAGCTGAGATCGAAACCAAAACCTAAAGACAGTGAATCAACTACGATAGACACGCACGACACGACTTGTACAATGTGTACTTTTAAACTCCTATTCATAACATAAATAAGCAATCGTGTTTCTTGCCCACGCATGAGTATTCGTTAAAAAGTTTACAAATAGGTAAAAATCCGAAGACCTCCACGTACTAATTTGTTTGTTTTGACTTCTTAGCAGCTTTTTGTTCCGGATGAAAACCAATTACAAAGTTGTCCACATATCTGAATACCCTATATACCAATTACAAGTGTGTAGATCAAGCGCTTCAGTACATAAGTTGAGAAGTGAGCTTATATACATACATTCTCAGTTTTATAGATAGATAAATTAAAACATGTTCAGCATATACACTTGCTATTGTGGGCAAAGAATCGACGTTAATGGATTAATCACCGATAGCTTTCCTGGAGACAATGCATATCATTATATCATCCGACGTACCTTAAACATCACTGACTTCCGATCGATTCTTGAACCGGTTGACCTCGATAGATAACCTGGCGGTGTTTATCTTTTTAACCGTCAAATCACTTATATTGGACGCTACTTGTGTCGATAGTTTTGCACTCTCGTCACTGACAGAATAAGCAATAAACGTTGGGCATTAAGCAACGACAGCAAAGCCACACAAGCTATATAAATGTGACAGCAGTCCCGAGAGATTTGTAATTACACCAATAGCCACGAAGATGAAACTGTAACGTAACGGGGACGACTATATGTAAATGCATTCGAAATGAGTAACCTCTAGGGTAAGATGAAGACTTTAAACACTAGAGACGGGAATAACATTTCAGATCACGTAAGAGGCGTGAGTGTGGTCCGTTAGCACGATACATGTGTGAGACGCTTCGGCGGTAATGAGAGAATAAGGAAATAAATGTCGTCGTACGACAAAAGAGTGACTTGAATATTTTTGTTCTATTATTTGTCTATTTTGCGACTGAGGCTACAACGTGTTGGTTCTCGGACAACGTTGCACAACGCCCTGTTGTCAACAGCCTGGTACTTTTTATGACGGGACACACCGGTAACTAACTCGAATTGATTTGGCACTCTCTGTCGCCATTATTCCTTTAATAGCCTCGAGCTTCTCTCGGCCTGTCAATGTAAGTTCCTTAAACATACATGTCATTTTCAGAACGGCTCATTTTCTTCATTAGTTATTATTTGTCTTGCAACTTTCTTCTCTTTTTTCCGTTAACTATTATTGAAAGTTTGGTTTTGTATTACCAAAATGATATTGAATTTTTGCATTGTCCCATTTTGTTTAGTATTAGGTTGGTGCAAAAATAATGTCGTTTTTATATATAAGTTAAACGTAAAAAACGGCATTATTTTTGCACCAACTTCATAATTCTAGTACGTGTTTGTTATTTATATTATTATATTGTATAGTGTTTATATTATTTAATAATACACTTGTATGACTTCCTAAAAATAAATCTAATATATAAAACTCAATGTATCTGTGTGTCTGTCAGTGTGCTTCCATTTATTCAAAGCCAAGCCGCCCGAGAGGCATAGTCGCAAAGCGGCATGAGGTGAGTTAAATGATTGTATTTTCGGAAGTTGTTGTTTTTTTTTAGATACAACCCTGACTTTTTATATCTGGTTAAAATATTTTAAAAAATAATGATGTGGTAGGCGTACGTCAAATAAGCGTTTTATTTGTGCGCATGGGCAAATATACATTTGACTTTAAAGTCGGTTATTTTTTAAACAATTTTATATCCACCTGATGATAACTCAAACGGTAACAGCTAAGGCCGAAATGCTGAATATTTTGCTGTCGATTTTAGCTAGTGGCACCTCAGTCCTACGTTTTAAAACTTTTGAAATCACTTTTATATAGTGAATACACTATAATAATAAATAAAGTATTGGCTCTATAAGTAATAAATACAAATCTGCATAAATAAAAATAACATATTTAAACGTATTTTACGCGTTGTAAACGTCAGGATCCTTCTAGTAATAAATAAATTGGTAATACAAAAATCTCAAGAGAAAGATGTTCTTGTTTCATAATGAAGGAAGTTATAAAGGGTGTGATTAGCTGTTTGATTGAAACAGTCATTTTGTGGCCGTGTCGCTGACTCTGTATCTATCTGACCGAGTTTTTCTCATGTGAAGAAAAAGTTATGTTGCAGTGTAAAAGACAAGTTCTTTTTCTTACAATATATATACGTTGTATTTAAAAGTTTTTTTATTACCATAGCAACACAAGAATACAGGTTGGAACGATAAAATTGTAGCCTTAGAAAACTCGATATGATTCTGCTCCGTGTAATCGAAACCAGTTTTCTTTTGTTTCTTTTTTTTTGTTGCATGCCATCTACTATCTAGCCAGTTGTGTACAAATCCCCAGAACGAAAGGAGTCTTCTATCATGTATAAAAGTGAAACAATGGTCGACGAGCGAGATCGGAGATGCGCCGCTGTACAATTCATGCTCTCTACCGATCCAAGTTATGAAAACAGGACAATTGTCATAACGTTAGGAATGTAAATCCAGACGATTCAATTCTTGAGAGAACAGCTAAATGGAGTTTCCTGCCGCGGTTATGGTCATGGGTGTGATCTCAAGTGAGTGCCACATCATGACATCTCACATCTTCAAAGTCGGCTTGAAAGTAAACAGACAAAATGTACCCGGATGTGCTGAAGAGTGTGGTAGTCTCTTCGTGCAATTAGATGGCTGGTGGCAGATACTTGGTGTGGCAGAAGGACTCTGCGCCGGTCAACAAGTCCAAAGAGACACGGGCTTGGTTTTAAAAGGAGTGCTATGATATTGAACTCTTCTCTCCCCGTTAATACGTCGAGAGCATCACCAACATGACCTCCCAAAACATCAAAGCCTGCCTGATCGTTGCCATCTGCCGAGTATTCGTCGAGCTCCCGCCGGCGCTTGTGAAAAAGGCATGCCTCTAGTTTCGGACACCTATCGGGGTAATGATTGAGCCTGAGGGCGACTATATTAAATAGATGTAAGCTTTACTGCATAACCAAGTAAGCTTCATCCTTCGTCAACCTTTCCATGCTACCTCCGATAAGGAGATGGGCGAAGCGAGTTTTGGCAGTTGATTTTAGTTGGGTTGAGTTGAGTTGAGAGGATTTGCTGTAAGGCGTTGTGTCTGAGTGCCCTTCAAGTCACGCTACACCCCCACATTCACTGACCGAGAGAGAGAGAGAGAGAGAGAGAGAGAGAGAGAGAGACAGACAGACAGACAGACAGACATATAGAGAGATAGAGAAAGAGAAGGAAAAAGAGATAGATATTAAGGAAAAAAGAAAGGGAACAATTGTCGCAAATGTGTTTTTTTCTGAGCGAACTGTTCACGCGATAGTAAATTTCTGCGTTATTGGAAAAAAAAGGGAAATTTCATATATATATATATATATATATATATATATATATATATATATATATATATATATATAATCTAACTTTACTGTATAATAACAAGTATTGTAGCCCGAGTTTATTCAATAATTAATCCTTATAAAAACACGAAGTGACAACTGGTGTTTTGTTTTATTCGTTGCCTATGGAATTTTTGACTGAAACATAAAACGACCGCCGTCTATTTGTGTTAATTTCTTTCAGGGGCCAGCAAGCAGAAAAAATATACAGCAGACCTGAAGCTGATTCTAGACTGTGGCTCGTGAGACTCTTATTTTCCTGGGGCCTTTGAATTGTTTCCTTTTTTTTCCTTCCTATTTAAAAAAATATCTTGTACTTTTACTCACGGACCCTTCATGAAGTCAGGAATCAAAACCCATCAGTGAACTTTCTTGGGTTTTCCGGAATCAGAACCACCTAGAACTACATTTACGTACCAATGAACATTTCGAGATTTTCACCTGGTACATTATCAATACTCACTTAAAAAAATGTAAGACAAATTTATTTTCGCTGATTAAAATATATATTAGAAGAAAGCCTTAGAAAAATACTGACGTTTATCGGCACAACTTTACTCGAATAATAGACTAGGGCAGGTAAGGATTATCTGCCCTTGCGCTTATTTAAGAAGTATTTTTTTGAAAGTCTTTCGATATATTACTACACTAGTACTCACTCAGCGAAAATGCTCATGGCCCATCTAAGTGAAAGCAACATCCGTTGTAATTCCCTTCCTGCTTCTTGTTTCAAAACCTTAACGAACGTGCATTAATTTAAATGTTATATGAACAAATTCCTTTCCGCTCAACACCTCCAGCAAGGTTACCCGCTTTTATCTGGCTGCTATTTTTACGTGGCTCGATCTGTGTTCATTACATTTCAAACTTCTCGATCCCCCACGTTGTCCAGTTCCATCCCAAAGAAATTAACAAACAAGAATAAATAAATCCGGCTGGTTTTTTTTCTGTTTAAACAAAACCAATTTATTACCATTACATTCCAAGCAATGTATGCTTCTTTTTTTGTTACTATGTATTTCGTTTATCATGAGTCTAGCAAAACCCTGCCGTCGCGACACCAGCTAAAAAGTCTCAAGCTACCACCACAGGACCACACGTCCACCTGTTAACACTTTCATTCTCATCAACCATGTTCTGTCTTTTTATTTTTTTTTTCTTGTGACGCAAGCAAACACACACTTTCTCATTTGTATATGATCACCCGGTTGATGCTGCTTATACCTTTGTTAGTCATCTATTCTTCGGCTGCTGCTGCTGATGATATTTTAACACTCGATCATACGCGCTCTGGTACACGATCGCAAAAGCAATTTAAATGTAATATGAACAAATACTTTTCTGCCGAAACCACCCCCGGTCATGGATTTTTTTAATATTACATTTTCACCCCAAAGAAGGCACATTGCCACTTTGATGTAGAGGGCTACTATCAGGGACATAAGTTACAGGGGTAATATGTGGGGAGTTGGGCAGCAAGATTTCGGTTCACGGTATACTTGAACTTCTGCATGTCAGTGCAGTTGGGGAAGCAGGAACCCGGAAGGGAATTCCAAAGTCTAGCGGTTCGTGGGAAGAAACTACTGGTGTAGAAGTCGCTTTTATATCTAGGGATCTCAACTGTGAAGGTGTGAGATTTTGCTGGTTGTCGGGTTTGTCGAGGGTATTAACGTCGAGGGGGTACAAGTGCTATATATCTAGCGCTATATATCTAGCTGTTATGACATAAGCCTCACTCTGAAATATGCCTTGATTCGGGTGAAAAAGGTTCGTTTTGATCAATTTTAATAAAATCAATATAAACCCCAGAAGATTAAACAACTCGAATTAAATTAATTCGAAATCAATTAGTTGTTTCGATGTCAAAAAATCACATTTAGTAGCTATTGTCATCTGGGCCTACTCAGATGTTAATGATCGTGTCGTGATTTAGAAAATATTATTGGCAGAGAATCTAAAAACATCATCAATAATGCCTTATGCTCGAGAGAGAAATAAACCTTACACTGCTATTATCGCAATTCGGTGAATCTTAAAAGGCCTTTTTCTAATTGCGATCAGAAAAGCGAGGTTTTGGCAGCGCCAAGCGTATTTTTCTACTCAGGATAATCGGTTGAAATGAGTTTCGATTTTCAGATTGTGTGAAACTTTTTATTTATATGTTTTACTCTTTTCCACACGAAATCAAGATAGGAGAAATAGTTAAGAAAAAATGCATGAAAAGAAACAAGGTGTAGCCAAATACACATAGCAGCCATAAAATGAGCAATATCTATTCTTAAAAGAGCTTGGATATAGATTTAAATCATTATGAGATCAAGTGCGTGCTCCAGGAATTAGCTCCCTTGATTTTTTTTTTTTTAACTAGGGAAAGTAAAATTTAGAGAGAGAGAGAGAGAGAGAGAGACAGACAGAGAGAGAGAGACAGGCAGACAGACAGACCGACATACATACAGACAGACATACATACATACAGACAGACAGACAGACAGAGAATCATTTGGGTATATATATATATATATATATATATATATGATACTATCGTTTCCCAGGGAGAGTTACTTGGTTGATGAATGTCCTCGGAACGCAACCAGCTCCCCGGGTGGTAGACACGATATCAAAAGATAGGCACGTGGAAACCGCAAAACAACGGGACGAGATGTCGTCAGCTATGACCGGCTGGCATGGGTCGTTTATTTTCTTCATTGTATCGTTACAGACATCTTCCCATCGTCGGTATAAATGACATGCTGGAATTTAACGCTTATACAAAAATAGCGAACAAATGCATTTTTATGAAAATATACATAATTTATTGAAAACTTAACACTGAGTAGCATGTTTTTATAAAGACCAGTTGAAACCAGACGCATGCTATGTCGCGTCCACCGGACACAGAATGCAAGCTTCAACTATTTTGAAAAATACAATCATATTTCAATTCTACCTTTCAATAAAGAAAATTCCATTTTTTCCGTAAATGACGAAACGTTTCACAGTTCGATGATCTCGTTTCAAAATTTTCGAAATTTCCAATGTAGACTTCTTTTCAGCAAGAAACGTAACAATTTCGCCCTTCTCCCTATCTGTCAACATCTTTCCTTTAGCAATTATCAATAAATTAAGATTACCTGTATAAACTTTTGGCTCACCTGAAAAGTGGAAAATGTCGAACTATTATTAAATTCTGGCTTTTATCGTGAAATGTAGTAATGGAATGAACCAGATTGGCAACCAGCAAATGATAGAAGAGTCCAAAATGAAAAATAAAGCAAAATTAATAAAGAAATTGAGAAAAAATAGGTCTGCAAACTCTTTGACCCTCACTATATATATATATATATATATATATATATATATATATATATATATATATACATATATATATATATATATACATATATATATATGATTGTTGAGCTGGATTAAATCCGACGATATGAAATAAAATGGAGGTGGAAGGACCTGGATACTCAACGTTTCGCCCGATCTATGCGGGCTTCTTCAATGACCATCCCTCTTGAAGAAGCCCGCATAGATCGGGCGAAACGTTGAGTATCCAGGTCCTTCCACCTCCATTTTATTTCATATATATATATATATATATATATATATATATATATATATATTACTCATGTTTATCCCCTAAAAAGCATATCACCACTTGGACGCAAGGGGCTACTATTTGGCACCATGTTTGGGAGAGATAAACAAGATATTTGTTTATGTTACATTTAATCTTCTGCATATCAGTAGAGCCAGGGAAACAGGCAGTAGAAAGGGTATTCCAAAGTCTAGCTGTTCAAGAGAAGAAACTATTAGGATAGAAAGCTTTCTGGTCTTTAGGGAAAACAACAGTGAAAGGGTGATCTTATTGTTAAGTGAGTTTGTCGGGGATATGTACGTCGAGGGGGTACAAGTGAAACGAGTTCATCAGAACACAATCCATTAAAATATTTGTAAAATATGCACAGCGATGCAACATTGCGGTGATAAGACTAGCAGGCCGCCCAGCATTTCCCGGTCGTAAAATACACTTAAATATGATATTTTGATTAATGCAAATTCTGTATTTATTATTATATTTCATTAGATCCAATATATATTATGATTAAAAAATTAAAAAAGAAAATGACTTGTACACCAGCATTGAGAATCGAAACCAAAACCTTTAGTCTATGATTTATTTTTTCATTTGACGTTAATGTCTCAGCTATGAAGACATGTTTGCTGCAATGCTAAAAATTAAAACATGGACCAATAGATATTTCGTTACGCACGCATATTCGTAATGCCGAGGTTCGACCTTCACCTAGAAAATTCTATTTCTTTAATTGTCACACTTTTGCACCGATTTTCCCCGGCTAAATCTAAATATTAAGTTTTGCATGGGAGCAAATACCCAATAAATTAAGTTTCATGTCTGTAGATCAAAAACAGGCAAGTGATATTGGAAGCCAAAGTTTTTAATCAAATATATATATATATATATATATATATATATATATATATATATATATATACCCGTACATATATATATATATATATATATATATATATATATAAATATTGAAAGAGGTTTGTGTTTGCTATAAACGTTTTACGTAAATATTACGCAAGTATAAATAATATAAAATATCTGCACGAATATAATTACATGTAATAGTTAACCGGAGATGATCATGCCGTTAAAAAAGCTTAAAAAAAAAAAAAAACTAAAATGGAATTAATTAAAATGTTTAAAGGACTATGCAAATAAGCTAGCTCTTTTTCAGATGAACGCAATTCCACGACCCCTATATAAGTAAGCTGTATTTTCTTTTTAAATAAATAGAAAAAAGTTTGTTAAATATGAATATCACTACACACAAAACTCAAATTTATAGAAGTATAGATATCTAATCAAACCGGTTCTTTCTTTCATCGGGTTAATACGATTATCGAATATCGGCACTTATCGAGGACATTCCGATAAAAAAACTATATCTTAGAATTCATAAGGCGTCTGAAGTTACATAAAAATCGGCCCAGACGTTTTTGAGTCAATAAAAGACGAACTCACGCACACGCAATCAACATTTTCTTTTTTTATTACAATATAGGATGGCACACTTAAGAGTAACCCGATCTCTTTAATGTTCTCTTAAATAACAACTGATACCACAAGACAAAATACATTTTTTTTCAACAAGTTGGCACTCCATGCCACATGTCTCACGGATCAATGACACGAGTTTATGAGATGTTTACGGAAGAGAGAACAGTAAGTAAAGAGTTATAGTTACAGCATATCCCGGAGTTGACATTATGTGGTTTTTATCTTTGGGGGAAGGGGCTTTAAAACAAATAGATTCCATGAACAAAGCTTCTTTCTAAGAACTGCACGCCTATGGAATTGTCTCCCGTTTTCCTGCTCTACAGCTGACTACAATATGGTTGTCTTCAAGTCTAACGTAAACAAGTTTTTGATGAGCCGTTCCATATAAGTTAACACATTTACTGAATTTCCATTACTAACGATTACTATATTGTCCCATTTCTACTGAACACTCTTTAACCTGTATCCTCAAGTGACCTCTTGGTCTTGATAAGTGGTGATGCCTATGTAATAAATTTTTTTTTTTTTTAAGTTTATGCAAATAATCATCACAATCAAGACCAACTATAGGAGTACATTGTCAACGCTGTCAGGAGTATCGCAAGAGATCAACAAAGAGTATATGCAAACGTTGTTAAACCAGCATAAAAATGCATAGATGCAAACGCGAAGCATATCCAGCATCTTTTATGACTCTACAGGTAATTTAAACAATAAAAGAATGTTCCATTCTCTCTCCTATATTTTCTGGTCTACTTTTAAGCGGCCCACACTCTTGTAGAGATAGAAAAACACCCGTCTCTGTCAATAATTTTCCCCACTCTTTATCTGTGCCTAAATAAAAACGTAAATTCCATGGACAAAGATTCTTTCTTAGAACTGTACGCCTGTGAAAATCTCTCCCGATTGCCTGTTTTCAATCTGACTACAAATTGGATGTCTTCAAGTCCAACATAAACAAGTTCCTGATAAACCGACCCCTTAAGTAATCCAATTGATCAAATCTCTATTACTACCGATTACTACGATATTATCCGATTGATTAGTGTACACGCAATAATCTTTATCCTCAAGTGGCCTACGGGCCTTGATAACTGGTTACTACCATGTAAAAACAACCACATACTAGTACGCCGCTCACCGTTACCTGGTATGTATGCATAATATTTTAATTCATTCCGATTTCCTATGTAGTGGCAAGTCTTTATTGATTTGTATATCATACCCATTAATTATATATATATATATATATATATATTCGATTCGAACTCGGCAACACGAGCCATCTCTGGCTCGATTAGCAAAGACCGTATCCATTCGGCTACCATTAACCGCGTGAAATAACTCTGAATTTAAACATTTTAATTTTAAATGTTCTTTACGTCAGTCAGACAGTGATCAACTCGTTATACGATGATCTATGCATAAGAGGTAAATTGACCGACTTTAATTCAACTGAAAGTGCTCAACGATAAGAAACGAATTTCTTAAAGGGGCGGTCATAATTATGTTTTACTATAATAATTAAATACCTACAGACACTAGTGTTTCATCCTTTCGGGAATCTTCAGTGCATTCGAACTCGGCAAACGAGACATCTCTGGGTCGATTAGCAAAGACCGTATCCATTCATCTAACATTAACCGCGTGAAATAACACACACACACACACACACACACACACACACACACACATATATATATATATGTGTGTGTGTGTGTATGACTATTCATTTAATCACATAAATTAATATACGAAAGTATTAATTTATGCGTAAACTTTAAGCATTTAATTCAGTAGTGTTCAATACGTAGGTAGAGCTAGGTAGTAGGTATAAAATATATATGGCAATGAAGATACACAGAATATTCCGCGTTTCATCCACGCTAGGATTCATCAGACTTGTGTATAAGCCTGACGAATCCTACCGTGGATGAAGCGCGGAATATTCTGCGTAGCTTGATTGCAATATATATATATATATATATATATATATATATAGAGAGAGAGAGAGAGAGAGAGAGTCCCAATAAAATGTATACGCTCTTTAAATGACCATAAAACCAACATTTATTGTAAGAAAGAAAAGGTTCATACATCAAAATACTTTGGACAGATATGGAAAGCAGCTAATTATCGAACGTGTTCTAATGGTTTGCCATTGTGGTCTATGAAAAGCCAACACCGATCACTGATTGAATCGAAAACGTTCGTAATAAGTCCGATTTCTATGTTAACACATCTTCTTTCAATGGGTGCTTTCTACTCATTCTTTGTAGCTCGTTTTTTTTTGGTGTTATCCCTGTGTTTAAAATGTCCCCATTCCCCTACCCCCAAAAGAGAAAAATCCATGGGGACGGGGTCTAATCGTGTGAACGGGGACAGTACTCGATACTTCCTCTTCGTCCTACCTATCTGTTTCGCAGGTAACTATCAAGATATGCTCTTACGTCATGATGATAGTGAGGAAGTGCTCAATTTTGCTGGAAGTACCATTCTGTATTCCTAAGTATCTCTTGGGAACGTGGCATAGTGTATTCATGTAGCAAGTTGAGATAAGCGAAAACGTTTATGCATTTTATTGGGACACCCTATACGTGACTTGCAAAAAATGGCGTCGCTTAAGTGATGCCCTAGCAAAAAATGGTCCAGTTAACCACTACAAACGGTCACTTTATTAGATGATTCCGATTTCCAGCTGGTCCGATTTGGCCGACAAAAGTTTTCAGCGGTTATACGAACGCACACACAAACACGCAAATCGATATTTAAGATTCATATAATACAACGTAAGACAACAAGGGAAATAATTCTAAATAGGTTTCTAAAAAATTCGATGTCGATAATAATAAATCCAAATAAATTAAATTTAATATATTATCAATATAAATCAATTTTGAATAACAATCTTAAATAGAACATTTAAACAATTCGCTCGTCATACATAGTTATGCTTACGTCTTTATTGTATACTATGAAAGAAAGAATCATACTGCATATAGAAATATATGAAATAAATGAAATAGACTTTTGATACATATTAAATAAATTATGAACAAACAAACGGACAGGAATAAGAACTGACCTTTTTCTCAAGATCAAAGTGTAGTATCTGTTCTTCTGATGCTGCACCTCCATTTCTTGTTCTCTAGTAGTAGAGGAACAGTCCTTTATTTTTGTACATTTTCTCCACGTTAAAAAACGACCCCGGTGTCTAACTCTGTTACGTGGGGAGCCATTGTATATATATATATATATATATATATATATATATATATATATATATATATATATATAATTTTTTACTATAATAATTGAATACCTACAGACATTAATGTTTCATCCTTTCGGGAATCTTCAGTGAAGGGTGTCCAGATTACCACCAGTCGATAGATTCGAATCCAGCAACACAAGCCATCTTTGTCTTGATTAGCAAGTACCGTATCCATTTCGCGTCCGTTAACCTCGTGAAATAACGTTAAAATTAAATATTTTCATTTTTAAATATTTTTACGTCAGTCAGAGTGATCTAATCATTATATGATGATCTATGCGTAAGAGCTTAATTGATCGACTTAATTCAACTGAAAGTGCTCAACGATAAGAAACACGTTTCTTAAATGTGCTGACATACTCGTTTACTATTATAATTAAATACTTACAGACACTAGTGTTTCATCCTTTCGAGATATATATATATGTATATATATATATGTGTGTGTGTGTGTGGGGGGGGTGTCTGTGTGTGTGTGTGTGTAAAGTATGGCCAAAAGCGATTGTTCGCTCCTATAATCAATAAATTAATATTTTGACGAACATATTCAGATTTTGTTCCCGATCAAGCGGACAAGTCTCGAGAGCTTTCAATCTCATGAAACCAGTAAAAATCGATAGTTTTATTCCAAATAATATTGACGAAAATTATAGTGAACCGTAAGTGCTAGGGCTGATGAAAGTACAGAAGATCGCGAGTGATTCCTATAGAAACGATTAAAATATCTGTGCGTGGGAAAAGCAGGTGGGGCAAAGTTCTGCAAATTACTTTAACGGCTTCTGCCGGCACAAGGAAGATTTACGTAATGCGATAGAGACACATTTCAAAAGTTTCAAATATTTTTTGAAACCCGCTTTATGTCGGACCATAATCCACTTTATTTCATACTTACTAACATGAGATTGGTTTCTTATACTTACAATAGATGCATTTAAGTCTTACGCTTGCAATTAAAAAAGTCCAAGTCGCAGAGAAATGTAGATACATTGATCAAGCATTGCCCTGTGTAATCTTGGATGGGATGTGCTGGTTTATACGGGCTTTCAAATGCAAGGCAGTATACCCACAGTAGCAGCATCGGGCTAACATTTAAACTTGTTAACAAATTTACTGTTGTGGACGTAGTGTACTAATCCTTCGTAAATAAGGAAAAACTGATCTTTCATAAAGAAGGAAAAGCTGGTCTCGTAGTATATACCAAACGCAAGATATAAGATGGTTTTGGTTATTTTTGTTTTACCCTTTTCAGAATATTTAATGCTGAATCCAGAGATTTTGAAGAAAAATTTTTAATAGAATATATTTGTTTTTTTCAAGTTGATTTCTATTTAACCCATAGTTGGGACCCTAACAAGCACCATCAGTCAGGGTGAGAGTGGACCTGGGAGCAATGGTAATTAAAGGGTGGTTCCCCACTCCCCAAAGCCCGCAAGCTGGGGCCTCACCATCGGATATAGTTTAAGGCCATATCCAGGACCCAAGGAATAAGAGTAGAAGAAATTATATTTTTAACTATCAGCCTATTAAATTTTATACCATTCTCTTCAAGTCGTAGGAATTTAATACGGCAATTATTTTGGGTGTTTTAGTCGGGTATTCTATGAAATCAATATTAATAAATATCGCCCTGGACATAACTATCTAGTTGACAAGAAAGTTATTGCGGTTTTTTACCTATTAAATTTTGATTAATTTTGATTAGTGCCAACTAAACGCCAAATAGTGGCTATAAAATCGCTTATAATTTGGGGTGGGGGTTATGTAAGGTTGTAAAACTGAAAGATAATGTGCGGCAATATATTTATAAGTTTCTACTGTTACGATATATGGAGTATGATCATAAGGGGACGGTCGGAGATTAGGGTGGCAATGAATATGAGTGCGTGTAACTTGATGGAGAAGGTTAAGTATACATATTGATGTCAAAGTGGCGAAGTAAGGAAACCATTACTAATTATGATAGTGGTAAAAATATACCAAATAATAATATAATAATAATTATAATAGTAATGATAATTATAATAATAGTAGTAATAATAAAGCTGAAAATAAATTAGAAGTAAAATTGAATATTAAAAAAAAAATTAGAAGTAAAATTAATCAAAATTACCCACTCCATAGAAAATACACACGCCACAAAACGTTCAAATTAATTACCACGCAGCAACAATACATCCCCTATTAAACCATAAAACCATAATACATATACGCCTTAACCTCAATACTATGTTAAAGACCATATATATATTCTTATATATCATACTATATATAACAAGCTACTCTTTTATTTTTCTTGAATTCAATAAAGCTTCCACCAACATACTATAATTCATCTGAATCTTTTTCATCCCTAATGAACCTTACGCTAGACGCCGCATCTTCCCCATGCTACCTAGCACCTTCTCTAATCTTCTGATGAAAAGCATAAAGAGTCCCTTCTATCCCCCAAATTGTTCCTGTATTTCAATAAATGATCCATTCTATATCTACCAATATATGGTTTTGTGTCTTCATTTCATACTCTTGGTGTCCTATTGTATAAGCTCCAATAATTATTGTTGAGCTTGGCATTATCCGGATAAGTCTCCTTTTGTGGAATTGATCTTTCTCTTTTCTATTTACATTAAGCTATATATATATATATATATATATATATATATATATATATATATATATATATATCTTCTTCTCTATCTATATATATATAAATAAAATGAACTCATTTTCCCCTCCAACTTTGACCTTAATACTAATGCTTAATAAAAATAAACGGGCCCCGACTCCAATTAAGCCCCGTTTCTTAGTGTATTGTCAGAATGAAAGGAAACTTTGGTCATAACTAGTTTATTATATTCAAAATATCACATCAAAACACTAGGGTATTTGGTCTTTTACTCCGTTGACTGTAAAATTCCCAGAAAAACAATTGAATGTCCTCTATTTTTATTTTAGTAACCCTGTAGAATTAATATTCATGACATTATATGCAAAAAAAACTGATTACATATAATGATAGAAGATGTATCGAAACACAGGAATGGGTATGTTTGATCTGGCAGAACGGTGGTTCATTAAAATTGTGGGGTCTGCGTTCGCCCGTGGTCCACAAAGTATGCATATAAAAAATTAAAAAATTTAAAAAAACGTTTACAAGTGTTTTCGATATAGATGTACATAAGAATAATTTGATAAGTATATTTTAACTTAAATAGGGATGGTATGATAAAATTGTGGGGTCTGCGTTCGCGCCGGACCTCCATAGCAATGAAATAGGCACAAACTTTAATAAATACTTTTCATATCTATCTGCGTAAGTATACTTTGATAATTATGTATCAGTTTGAAGAAATATGATATAATAAAATTTATCTATTTTATTTCTTGCATTCATCATATTCTGCTTTGGTTTTGATACCCCCAAAGTCGAAGCTATCTCTTTACAACCCTTTCTTTTCATAACCTATCACACTTTCATAATCATAGTCCATTTTCTGTATGCTGTTTTTTGAACCCAGTCAACGACGGGTACTTTTGCTAGTATGTATATATATATATATATATATATATATATATAATAAATTCCACAGCCAAACAACGTCGCAGCTCACAAGAGCCATGACAGTCAAAGAACCGGAAGTCCAAGACTCGAGTTTCGCCCTCATTTGGGCTCATCAGTTAGACACATCCGAACTCAGGTTTCGAATACTGATGACCCCAAATGAGAGCGAAACTCGAGTCTTGGACTTCCGGTTCTTTGACTGTCATGGCTCTTGTGAGCTGCGACGTTGTTTGGCTGTGGAATTTATTATATACATTCTCTCACATTCTGAAAATCATATATATATATATATATATATATATATATATATATATATATATATATAGTATAAATTTCGAAAGTAAAAATGTTAGCTGTGTGTCATCGGCTAGAATTGGAATCCAAACATATTTCTCTTTAGGCTTACGGAAAAGGATCGTACCCACATCCGCGTATAACAGCAAAACAATATTAACATAGGAATGTATATTTTTAATCCAATTAGTTTTAATTGATTTAATCCGTACACGCTCAACTATTATCTATTCAACTTCTACCTCTTAGTAGGAGTTTTATCGGCTAAAATACAAATAATATGTATTAAATTTCAAATCTTAAAAAAAACATATTTAAATATCCGTTTTTATAGACGTGTTCCGCACACACAGACCATGTAATGTCGGTTTCAAACCTTATAATTAAGACCGTTTTAGATACCCATATATAGCTCTCGTCAGCCAATACTACTCCTCTCTCTCTCTCTCTTTCTCTCTCTCTCTCTCTGTCTACATATATATATATATATATATATATATATATATATACTAGCATGAATGCCGGGCGTTGTCCGGGTGTTTAGGGGTGTATGTTTAGCAAAAGAAGAATGGTCATTTTTTTTAAAACTTTGACCCCTATTATGACCCCTTAAAATAAATTTTGTATGGATCAAATCAAGTTGTTAAGTTGCAACCATGTTCAAGGAACCTATATTTAAAATTTAAAGTGTGTAGGTCCAAAATTCTCGCAGGAGTTTGATAGAGTTCTCAAAGGTCTAATTGTTGAACTTTGACCTCTTACTCGCCAAATTTCTGGGCAAAAACCGATCACATCAATTTTCCCAAATCTCAGTACCCTCTATATCAAATATCGAGTCTGTAGACTAAAAATTGAGTTATTGCGTAGGGAAATGTAAAAAGACACACAGACACACACATACACTTTCACTTTTATATATATATATATATATATATATATATATATATATATATATATTCTTTACAATTATATAAATGCAACTTTCTATATGTGTGTGTGTGTGTGTGTGTGTGTGTGTGGCTTCGGAACTTATAGACTCTGAAAAAGAGCTGAACAGATTTTCTTTCAAATTTACAGAACTTTAGTATATAAATCTGGGAGTGATCTTCGATAATTTCTATCTCAGCATACCCTCGATAATTACCGATAATTGATAATCAACACCGTTATTTTAATTAATCTATCATCGTTAAAGCCATTTTTCCAAGCCGTCGCTTGGCAACGATGATAGAAAAATGGGCCGTGAAAATTCTAGTGTTGTAAGTTGATAGCTGTTTATTGTTGTTTTGTTTTTATTTTTACTTTTGCATCACTTGGCCTGTATGTTAAAACTCCGCACGTAAATTTCTTATTTTTTTTGTTATTAACTGCAAAGTATTTGACAAAATTTTAAAATTCACGTGTTTATTCATTTATTTATTTATCTATTTGCATGATGTGGTCTGTGCACGCCACTTTCTTAAAATGTTTTTTTTTTCGTAAACTGGAAAGAAGTTTATATAAAATAATTTTATAAAAGAAACAGTAGGTTCTCTAGAGTGCAATGTAGAATAACATATATTTTGGACTAAGTTACTGCATGAAGGCATGTGAAGCTTCCTCCCCGCGATTTCACGGATTTCGATGACAATAAAAATATAGGAGTGTGAAATATTTGTTGATCATCATTCAATTCCGGGCAACATCGGGTGTCCCTGCTAGTATATATTTACATATACTATAATGCTCCTCATCTTGAGTTGAGCATACTGAGAAGTGATACACGAATTACCATTAGCGTATAAAGCGATGCTCTTTGTGTAAACAAATCGAACTTAGGTATTTCGGACGATGTCAAAACATCGGTAATTCACGACTCGCACAGCAGCTGCCGGCTAGCGTAATTGTTAGGAGCATTAACTGTCGTACAGGAGGTCGGATTTCAATCCTGGCTTGAGGTGGTTGCCTGTCTAGCCGCACTTATGAGCTGTGAAACAGCGAAAAAGTACTGTATGTGGATGACTATATATATATATATATATATATATATATATATATATATATATATATATATCTTAATTTACTCAAGGATAGCGATACAAAATAGTTTTTAAACTAAAAACACAATAGAAAATAAACAAATAAATAAATTAAATAAACATGAATATACATAAACGATCACACATATATGTATGTATGTATGTATGTATATATATATATGCATATATGTATGTACACATATATATTTATATATAAACTAACAAAAAAACATAACCTAGATTTAAAACAGGTCAAGAAACTGAATATCCAGGCTAAATAGAGCACACACAAAGGAACAGGTCAACCAGAGGTCAAATAGGCCTTTGTCCGATAAGTTCATATTGATTGGCTGATAGGATGGACACGGTTAATACTAGAAAGCTGATTGGCTAACTAAAATCTCAAAAGAAGTTGCGTATATAAAAAAGACAGATAACCACAAAATTCGCGGATAAGCCTAAAGAGTCCTAGCGTGGATGAAACGCGGAATATTCAGTGTAGCTTAATCGCCATATATATTTTATAAATTACTAACTAACTCTACCTACGTATTGAGCACTGTTGAAGTAAATACTTAAAATTTACGCATAAATTTATACATATATTAATATTATGTGAGTAAATGAAGTAGTTATATATATATATATATATATATATAAGTATATATTTATATATTGATATATGTGCATATTTAGATGGTATGTCGTGTACACGTGCTAGAACGTTTACATTTAAAAGCTACGCAATTATGCACACCGCCGAAGTTTTTCATGAATAGAATTAAAGGTAATATTGTAATGAAATTCATTATATAATGGGAAACCATAAACATAAAAAATAATTAAAGAAAGCTCGTCTTTTAAAAGAAATATGCAAATTAGTTAATCTTTATGAAGTTGCTCTCATATTAACGACGGAGTCTATTAAGAAATTCGTTTTAATGATTTTTTATTAGAAAAAGTAGGTTCTGACCTTCGGGTTACGATCACAGTGTAGTATCTGTTCTGACGCTGCATTAAAGTTAATGTGTTCTTAATCAATTGGCGGAAACCCTTCCATACTAAGGCAATGTTTTTTTTTAGTCCTACTTCCAGAGTGCCCCTTTGTAGGGAGGTGGTGTTCCTCACATCAAAAACAGACCTGCGTAATAATTTGCTTTCGTAGTAAAACAATTAAATATTGATAGAAAAAGTAGATTTGAGATTTAAGTTAATTTGTCTTTAGTCAGTGCTTGGGAGACCCTTCTATACTAAAGCAATTTTTGTTTTTGCGTAATTCAAGAGTGTCCAATTTAGGGGAGCTGATTTTCCCAAACATTAAAAACAGTCTCTCGTGGGGAATCAATGGAATACAAAGAGAAATGTGGGCTTTTAATATAAATGTCAGAGCCAGGAAAATCTTGGACTTTATAAGACTATAGATTTCTGTACGATGTACCCGACGTTGCCTGGTCGTAAAATCTGCATAAATATTGCATTTTGTTTAATGCAGAATTCTTATTCATTATAAACGTAAATACCGTTACTCTTAAGCGTAAAGTTAAAATCGTTTTAAAAAAAAAATAAAAAGCGGACATAAACTGTAACACCTGTGTACTAGTATTATGCGTTTTCTCAACAGTTTACTTCTTGTGAATTAAAAAAAAAATATTCGAACTGGGATCGAAACCAAAACCTATAGGCAATGAGTCAAGTATGACAACCTGTAGCCCAGCTCATCAAGCTCTTTAAAAAGTGTTTTCAACCCTCGTGAAACATTGGACAAACATAAAAATCAGATGATCCCAAAGTTTTAATTTTTAAAATGAAACACCTTAGCAGCCCTTTTCTTCTAGATGAAAACTGATTAAAATTTTTCCACGTGTCTTAGTACTCTATATACCACGTCTCACGTGTGTAGATCAAAAAATCTTTGATTATATAGGGTAATAAGTGTCTTTCTCTCTCTCTCTCTCTCTCTCTCTCTCTCTCTCTCTCTCTCATACACACACACACATTCGCTTTTATAGAAATATAGATAGAGGTGGCAGTTTTCTGACTTCAGACCATAAATATGTTAACGATAGCAGAAATGGCTCGTTTATTTTACTTAGTCTCGGTGGTAAGTGATTGTGCGGTGGTAAGTAAGTTTGCTAGAGGATGGCGAGGGAAGGGTGGGCCACGTTTATTTATGAGTTTTTGTAAGACGTATATATATATATATATATATATATATATATATATATATATATATATATATATATATATATTCTCCTTATCTTACCAGACGACTCGGAATTTATTCCGCCATTTTTTAATCGCATCGTCGTCAAAATAAACGCGATAAGAGGAAAAGGTGTGTATAGTTTTTTTTTTGGGGGGGGGGGCGTTACGACATGTTGCCTTCTTGATTTGATCGCACTAAAAAAATTCTACGTTCTTCATAACTATTCCGCATTTATATTTAATGCGTCTGAACATTATGTAACGTTGCGTTCTACAGCGTCACGCACCTGATGAGTAACGTTTATGAATTTACTAGCAGTCCAGCCCGGCTTTGCTCAGGCCTTATGTACTGTTTATAACTGTATGTGCATATATATATATATATATATATATATATATATATACTAGCTGTACCCTGCCACGCGTGTCTGTAGCTCAATTTGGTGCAATGGAAAAATCTAATAAAAAGAAAAAATGCATGTTTCTTATATTCTTAGTACAGCAATCCACTCCAAAAAGTAATAAAAAAAAAAGGCGAAAATGAAAAAATATGGTACGCTTGTAGAATTGGATCAGGATCTTCAGGAGTTACCGTCTATCATGGATTGGGCTCGACCAACATTCAGTGGATTCACCTTATGTGCATATATATATATATATATATATATATATATATATATATATATATATATTAAAATGTTTGACTTATGTCCACGTAAACTACATCCAAAAGTTTCAACTTTTTAGAACCAAAATATGCGGAGGAGTTTGGTAGAGACTGCAAAGTTCAACTCTTTCAACTCTGACTCCTTGGCGGTAAAATGTTCGTCCAAAAACTGAGTAACAAGCTTGCTATGTGTCTGAATACTCTTTATGTAAAATTCCAAATGTTTAGACTCAACATTAGTTGAATAGTTTTCTAGAGACCGCGATGGTCAAATCGTTTTAACTGTGACTTGTTGCTAGCGAAATTTACGGTCAAAGACCGATTAAAAAACTTGCCATATGTCTAAATGCATTTTCTGTAAAATTTCAAGTGTTTAGACCCAAGATTTGCTAAGTAATTTGGTAGCCATGCTGAGGTCATTTTTTTTTTTTAATTTGAACCCAATTTTGACCCAATTGTTTTGGGGCTCAAATCAAATTAAGAAGTTTAATCCATGCCCAAGTAATCTACACCTAAAATTTAAATTGTTTAGACCTAAAATTGGCGGAGGGGTTTGGTAGAGTTTTCAACTTTTCAAACGTTGAACTTTGACCTCTTGACAGCCAAGAACTGATTAAAAAGATTTTCTCAAATCTATTACCCTTTATGTGAAATCTCGAGTCTGTAGACTGGCAATTGGCAGAGTAGTTTGATAGGCATATGTACACACACAGACACACACACAATCAAAGACAATTTCACTTATATATATATATATATATATAACATTCTATCGCTCTCAACATCAACATCAGTGGCTCAGTGAGTATCTCTCTTTCTTTCTCTCTGTCTGTCTCTCTCTCTCTCTCTCTCTCTCTCTCTCTCTCTCTCTATATATATATATATATATATATATATATATATATATATATATATATATATATATATATATATATTGTCTATCTTCCTTTCTCTTGCCAAATAGCGTAACAGTGAAAAGGGCCGACTGCCGCCCAGGCGCTCGACTTTCAATCCTGGCTTGAGGTTATTGCTATTCTAACCCCATTGATGAGTTCTGAAACAGCACTATGTGTGGATGACTAAATATATATATATATATATATATATATATATATATATATATATATAATAATAATAATAATAATAATATTTTATTTCTGCCACTTTCTCAGATACTACTGATTTTGGACTCAACCCTCATGGGAACATACTCTCACATGAGACCGTGTTTCCCCCCCCCCCCGATTTGTTTTATATATTCTACATTTCACTTCCACACTAGTATGATATTTTTCACACTTAGTTTCTTTATATAATTTACAGGCAAAATTCCTTTATACATTTTGCTTATTTCTTCCCTCTAACAAGTAGGAATCTATTTCTTCGAAACTCCGCGGATTTAGGACTTCCACCTCCTTTGTGTTTCCTTTCCGATAAATAAATGTGTGTTTAATCTTGCTCTACCTATGTATTGAGCACTGTTGAAGTAAATTCTGAAAAATTTGCGCATAAATTTTATCTTCGTATATTAATTTATGTGATTAAATTAAGTAATCATATATATATATATGCACTCAGTCGCCCGGCGTTTCCCTATCTTAAAATACGCGCTTAAACATGATATTCTATTTCATGCAGGTTTTGTATGTATTATTGTAGAAAAAATCCTCTTTTTTAATAATTTGCCCGGTTTACTAATTCACACACAAAAAAGTAATAATAATAATGATAATGTCGTTCATCAAATTCTGTCTGTGTTTGTTTACAATATCACGTAAGCTGATATTAAAGCTTTACAATGAATGCTCTGGAAAAATTCACTTCTGCTTTTTTTTTTAAATATGCAAGCAAAAAAATGGTTTGCGGCGATTTTAAATGGTACTTCTTTATGAAAATATATATGGCAATTAGGCTACACAGAATATTCCGCGTTTCATTCTCGCGAGAATTCGTCAGGCTTATGTCATATGTCTGACGAATCCTCGCGAGAACGAAACGCGGAATATTCTGTGCATTTTAATTGCCATATATATTTTATTAACTTATATATATATATATATATATATATATATATATATATATATAAATATATATATGTGTGTGTGTGTGTGTGTGTATGTATGTATAGTGTCGCCCACACTTGTCATCTACTTTTTACCATCTCTAATCGTAATTGTTGTGGTTCCTAAGACATAAATATAACATTTAGTCCATTTACCTCGAGTCTTACTTAGAGATCGCCACGAGCTCATCAATCTCCATTGTTTCTGGTTTATCAAATCGAGAAATCGGCCACAAATTGAAATGTGATGAGATTTGGGCTGGTGCATCTGCCACAAGTCTCTCGCTCTTAGACAAGATTCAAAAGAGAGTCGCCAATCTGATAGGTCCTGAACTGTCAGCTAAACTTCAGCCTCTGTCCCATCGACGAAATGTTGCATCCCTTTGTTTGTTCTACAAGTACTTTAACGGAGAATATTCTGACGAACTGCAAGCACTTTTGCCCCCACGACGTAAATAGCCCCGACAAATCTGACAACAGCTAAATCCCACCCCTTCACAGTAGAGATCCCTAGATGCAAGAGAGCCTTCTACTCAAGTAGTTTCTTCCCCAGGACTGCTAGACTTTGGAATTCCCTTCCGGGTTCCTGCTTCCTCGACTGCATTGACATGCAGAAGTGCAAGTGCAACGTGAACAGACATATTGCTGTCCAACTTCCAACACAGTACCTCTGATGCTTATGTCCCCGATAGTAGCCCCTTACACCAAAGTGGCAATGTGCCTTGTTTGGGATGAAAATGTAATTAAAAAAAAATAGTACGAATGATTTTGTAAAACCAGCAAAACACCGATAGTCCTAGAGTTACTTCTGTCAAGATCCGCAGCATCAGAAACAGATTTGAAACGGCTACCTAAATCCAACAGCAAAGTGCTGTTTTTCCAATGTTAAGAACAGACTGAACGAATTTTATTTGCGAGGCTGTGTTACAAGACGCAAAACAATGATTTCTGTAAAGAACAGAAAGCGCCATCTACACTACGTCAGATTAATGAAGATCGTAACTCTTTATATTAGTCGAAAATGATTTTTAGCGACAAAAGCAAGTTCAATAGGCTAAGCAGTGATTGTAAGCAGCAGGTTCGTAGAAAGAAGGACGAAGAAATTAAATGTTAAGTGCACAGTTTCAACGCTGCACAGTGGTAGAGGTTCAGTTTTGGTGTGGGGCGTTATTAGTGCTAATGATCGAGGGCTTATAGTTCGCTTGCAAGGTCGAATTAATTCGACTAAGTATATTAATATGCTGACTGAGTATTTTCTACCCTACTTTAGTCGGAATTTGGATGACAATCTCATCTTCATGCAGGATAATTCTCCCATTCACACAGCTGGCAAGGTCAAGACGTTCCTGGAAGAGCATGATATTCCGTGTTTGGATTGGGCTGCACAATCTCGAGATTTCAATCGTTTTGAAAACGTATGGCATTACATCATGCAACAGCTATACAATGATAAAATTTCAAATCTAGAAGAAGTGGATAAAAATTAAAGAAACATGGCATGCCCTTTCCCCGGAGTATTGCCGGCAACTAATTCAAGAGAATGCCAAAAAAATTGCAGGCTTCCAAATTGCAGAAGAGCTATGCTACTAAATTTTAATCAGTTAACTGTGTTTCTTTTGTATTTGTGTTGCAGTTGTTTTAAAGTTACATTTAAATTACAATTTACCATTGTGCGGATGTTCTTTTGCCTTCTCGGTTTGAAGTTAATTTTTTTTTTAAATTGACTTGCACACTTCTAATATGAACAAGTATAATTATAGAGGAATAACTGATGAATCAAATAAGATATAGGTTGTTTAAACAGTCACATGCAATGTTGCTTTAATTTGCGTTTCTTTCTATGAAAAGTGCGGATTTCCTTTTGTGATGGCGCTGTATATTCTTCCATAAAACTTTCCCTGGTCGGAACTTTATAATTTCTTCTTCTACTCTTTTGCTGCATTTTCAGACTCATAACGGATATTGATTGCACGAATAAGTACCACACTCTTCAGCATATCCAGGTACATCATGGTGCTAACTTTCAAGCCGACTTCGAAGATGTAAGGTTTTTTGATGTGGTTCTCACTTCAAATCACCCCCAAATCAATAACCTTGGTCAGAAACATTGTTTTCATCACTCTGGCCACGTCCTTGTTACTCGTGGCACCGCAGCGATGCATCTTCAGGGCGGTGGCAATGGCCCTGCAGTCATAACTTGGGTCGATAAAGAGTATGAGTTGTGCGGCGGCGCATATCCAATCTCGCTCATTTAAGATTTTATCACTTTTAGACATGAAAAAGGTTTCTACTGCTCTTGGGATTTGTAAACCACTGGCTAACTAGTAGATTGTCTGCAACAACAACAAAAATATCACAGGGAAATAGAATGATGTATTTTCTAAGGCGATTATTTTATCCTCTTACCCTTCTCGTTGTTTATTTGTTTGTTAACAAACTATCAGTTCGAGCACTGTAACAACTATAAGCGAATGTTTATTTAATAGAAATTTGATAAGACGTTTACGAGCACCGATCTATAGTCCAGTAATTAGCACTGTCGACTATCAACACGATTGATCTAGGTTTGATCCAGGGCTAAGGAAAGCTAGTCTAGTCTAACTGATGAGTTGTGATATCACGAAACAGTATTGTATGAGAATGACTATATATACATATGTATATATATATATATATTTCTGTAGAAATATATGTTCTTATAATATATACCAATCCTTATTTAAAAGCTCAATATAATTACAGAGCAATGTAGCGAATAAACTATATTCAAAAGTTCATGATGTGGACCATATTATAATTCATTCCTATACTTCAGTTGACATTTCTTGTCATAAATAATTTTATCAAAACTTCATCATAAGTTTTGGTTTCTGTTTCGACTATAGCTGATGACATCTAAATCATCTATTTTTTTTTTTATAAATAATTTTATCAAGCATCCTTCAAAGTTTTGGTTTCGGATTTTGATTATGGCTGAAGGAACTAAAGTTATACATATACACATATATTTTTTCATAAGTTTTTATTTCGGTTTCGATTCAAGCTAATGAACCCAAGTCACATGGATAGATTTTTCTTTATTTTTGAAATCGCAACTTTATAACATGTAAAAATCGATAGACCATTAACTCTACATTAAGAATTGAAATATCATGTGTAAGCATACTTTACGACCGGGCTTTACCGGGCGTCTCTGCTAGCTTAAATAAATATGTTTGTAGATTTAACAAAAGAGCTGCACTAATATCATAGCGTTTCCATTTATGCTGAACATCTACATAACGCCAACATCAATAGATTACATATGAATGAGTTCCGTGTGGAATTTATTATTATTATTATTATTATTATTATTATTATTATTATTATTATTATTATTATTATTATTATCAAGCAGCTAGGGTACTAATATGCTTAACTTCAAAATAATTAATTAATTAAGAATAAAGGCATATACTCAAATTGGGTACGTTTTTTTTTTCAGTTACGGTTTTTCGAAATGGTCACCCATCTGATACTGTTATGGCTCAACGTTGCTTAACTTCGTTGATCACTGACGTGTTATGTAATTATCACTAGAAATTAAAAAAACGGCATATAATAAAATTGGGCGCGTTATGTTTCTGCATCACGCTTTTTTCCAAACGATCACCCATCTGGTACTGTTATGGCTTAACGTCGCTTTGCTGATCACTTTTCATAGAAGTATCACAAGAAACAAAGGTGCATAGACTAAAATAGGGCCTGTTTTGTTTTCGTGTCACACTTTTTTCTAAATAGTAACTTATAGTGAAGTGATAAAGCTTAACATCTCACAATACTATTGTACAAACGTATTATGTATAGTCTAGACTCAATTTTTTATGGTGTCCCTATCCAGAATGCCATTGTTGGTAAGCAACACATTCAAACTGTGGAATATGCGCTAAGATTTAGGAACCTATAGAAAGCGGAGATAGTGTTGATAGTGGTTGTAGCTAGTCGAGTTCTTCTTGTGCAAGTTTTGCAGGGAGGGACCATAGACTGGAGCTTAGACGAGCACTAGCCATGAAAATAAACATTATTTCCCGAAAAATAAATTTTAAACCATACCCCTATCCAGAGTGCCCATTTTTGGAAGCCATATTTGGCCACATCAAAAACCGAACTTTATCTTATATTTGGTGGACTATAAATCGGGGACTTTCATATTTGTGATGTTTTGCGTAATAAATCAGCTACTACCGTATTTCATTTTTTTTTATTGAATTTTAACCCCAAACGAGGCACAGTGCCACTTTGAAGCAGGGGGCTACTATCAGGGACTTAATTAGCGGGGTTATTATGAAGAGAGATGAGTAGAAAGATGTTTGTTAACATTACACTTGAACTTCTGCATATCATTGCAGTTGGGAAAGCAGAATCCCGGAAGGGAGTTCCAAAGACCCGCAGTTCTGGGGAAGAAACTATTGGAGTAAAAGGTTTTCTTGCACCTAGGGATCTCTACTGTAAAGGGATGAGACTTAGTAGCTTGTCGGTTTGTCGGGGGTAGTTACGTCGGGGAGGTACAAGTGTTTGCAGTTCGTCAGAGCATTCACAATTGAAGTATTTGTAGAACAGGCAGAAGGAGGCAACATCTCGTCGATGGGACAGAGGCTGAATCCTAGATGACAGTTCAGGACCTATCAGGTTGGCGACTCTCTTTTGAACCCTGTCCAGGAGCGAGAGACAAGAAGCAGATGCACCAGCCCAGATGTGACAACAGTACTCCATACATGGGCGAATGGTTGCCTTATAGAGGTATAGGATACTGTCAGGCGTATATAGTTATTACGAGATATTCCGAGAAAATAAATATAAAGTTGGGTTCGTTATGTTTTGAGCTACAACGTATCAATCTACTCTTGCAAAGAAAAATGCTTTTTTTTTACATGGAGGTCACCACTTATCAAGGCTCGGAAGCCACTCAGGGATAAGGGTAATTGCATGTACAGTAATCTATGGGATAATACCGTAGTAATCGTTAGTAATGGAAATTTGATAAAGTGTATTACTTAAGGGGGCGGTTTATCAGGAATTTGTTTATGTTGGACTTGGAGGCATCCAAGATGTAGTTAGGTTGCAAACGGAAGAGAGTTCCACAGGCGTGCACTTCCAAGAAAGACGCTCTGTTCATAGAATCTACGCTTTGATTTAGGCACAGATAAAGAGTGGAAAATATTATTGACAGTGGTTTCAGCTTAACGCGTATTTTTCGCGAAAGATTGGTGAGGGGGCAGAGACTGGAGCTCAGACGAGCACTTGCCATGGAAATAAGGGTAAAACAAAGACAGGCTCGCAACGTCTCTTTTGTGAGAGAGATGTTTCAATGAAGAGAAAAGGGCATCCCCCACTAAGCTAAAAAGTCTATTTCGTACTCTGTCAATTTTAGCAGCCCCTGCCCAGATGTGGCAGCAGTACTCCATCCTTAGACGTACTTGGATTTTATACAGACAGAGAGTTGCATCAGCAGTGAGATATCTACTGGAGCGGGAGAAAGATCCCACCATTTTACCAGCGACCTTGGCAACAGATTTTATAGTATAGTAATATTTAATGATGTAGATTAGGGAGACTTTAGATTATTTAAGGGGACAGCTCAACAAAACCTTGTTTATATTGGACTAGAAGACTACAATATTTAAATCGACCAAGAAGCAGGCCAGTACAGTATGGTTCCACATGAGAGAATTTCTTGGAAATAAGTTTTGTTTATATAATGTGCATTTACATTAAAGCTCCACTAGAGGGTGGGAGAAAGCGCGGAGAATGTTTCTAGCTAGTTAAGTGATCTTTGTGATACATCGGCAACGAATGGACAAATAATTAGAGCTCAGACGAGCACTTGCCATGAAAATAACGAGTTTTGCCTAATAAATTATTTCTTCGCCGAGGGCAAAGACCCAGACCACTTATCCGAGCCAAGAATTTGATTTCGACAATATTGAATAATTTGATTAACCGTATCGCAAAGCGCTAGACGTCGCTTATAACACAAGCAAACATCACACGGAATGAAACAAAGACGTTCTGTTAATTCTTTTGTGTTTGTTGCCATAATTAATAGTTCGAATAATTCAATTATGCCAAGTGTTTTCTTGGGGGAGATATTAAAAAGAATACAACCGCTCCTGCTATTTATTATTAATATTATTTTTTTTTAATATTTATTATTATTATTATTATTATTATTATTATTATTATTATTATTATTATTATTATTAGTGGCTCACAAGGAGTTCTCACACAAATCATCAAAAATCTCTCCCTGAAGAAAACCTGTTGTGTTCCCTGGAAACTGAGTGTACTGGAAAGTGAGTTCCCAGATTTCCAGTACTCTTCACCTATTTCGATAACATTCACAAATTGATTTGCGTTATCGCAACAGCCGTTCAGCATTAGTTTCTTGCTGACAGCGGCAATTAATCTCCACTGGAATTTGAGTGACAATAAGTCTCCCAGGGTCCCGGTTCTCTTTGCACTTGTCTAGCAGAGGTTTGGTCCGCGTTCTCTCCTTGGCCTTTCGATCCGCCTTGACCCTTATCCAGTATTTTACATTACTCTCTTTTTTTTGGGGGGGGGGCAGAGGAAGGTATAGAAAAAAAATATATGCAGCTTCAATATTCTCGTTTCCTGCAACTCTTTTCATGTTTTGCCTCTGCAGCATCTATTATTATTATTATTATTATTATTAATAATAATATTATCATTATTATTATTATTATTATTATTATTATTATTATTAT
This sequence comes from Euprymna scolopes, assembly GCF_053919585.1. NCBI lineage: Eukaryota > Metazoa > Mollusca > Cephalopoda > Sepiida > Sepiolidae > Euprymna > Euprymna scolopes. Next base: position 20,335,780 of record NC_136523.1, read on the forward strand.
TATTATTATTATTAATATTATTATTATTATTATGATTATTATTATGATTATTATTATTATTATTATTATTATTATTATTATTATCATTATTAAATAAAAAGATTGGTATAAATAACAGGTACGATATAATTGAATAAGCACACTCTAGCATAAAACATATATATATATATATATATGTATATATATATATGTATATATATGTGTATATATGTATATATATATGTATATATATATGTATATATATATGTATATATATATGTGTGTGTATATATATACATATCCATACATATATATATATATATATATATATATATATATATATATATATATGTAATTATATAAATGCAGCTCTGTATGCTTGTGTGAGTTTGTTCCTTATAGACTATTAAACGGCTGGAAAATTTACTTTAAACTTTAAAAACCTTTACCGTATAAGTCTTCGGGTAATCTTAGTTAAGTTTAGTCTCAGAATACCTTCCGATAATTACAGATAATCGAAACCGTTATTTAAATTCATCTATCATCGGTAAAGCCATTTTTCCATGTCCTCGCTTAGCAACATTGATAGAACAACGGGCCGTGCAAATTCTATTGTGGGTAAGTTTATAGCGTGCTTTTCTTTCACCGCCAACGGGGCCGATTTTTTACAATGAGGGGGTCACATTTTTCGTCGACATTTTTGCACGTAAACCAAACCTCGCGCCAATGACGTTATTTTGACCTCTTATGGTGTCACTATCGCGATGGGTGTATAGGTAAGACCGTTTGCTTTTTTTTTCACCTCCTTTTCCTCTGGCGCGTTACGGGTTCGAGCTGGTCTACTACTCCAATTTTTTTTTTTTTTTTTTTGCGCTTGAACGGGTACCTGCTGATGTATTATTATTATTATTTTTTTTTTTTTGCTTACCCAACACACACACACACACGGGCAAATCAACAATAGTTTTTTTTTTGTTTTTTTTTGCGGTACATTATAGACTGCAATTCATTTTGGACTAAATACTGCAGGGACGTATGTGAAGCTTGGAGGAGGGCACCGTGATGCGTCTCCAACTAGAGCAGCAATCAGTGGATTGGATTGAAAACAATCGAAGTGTGATACATTGATCATCAATCATTTCCGATCAACTATTCATCACCATTCAATCTCAAGCGATGTCGGGTCTCCATGTTAGGATGGTTGTTTCTGTTTTTTTTGTTGTTTTTTTTTTTCGCTGATTTATAACGATGTTTGGATGGTTACGAAAATCATTAGCAGATGCTTTAGATTTGAGGTTAATAATGAATAAGGGGGTTGCTGTTGATCATGTCGATTTTTTTTAATAGTTTTTGGTAATAGAGATCCTGTAAGCTTGGCTGTTTATAATCGTTTTTTTTTCTAGTTTAGTGATATGCTCATTAGACAGAGATAATACAATTACAACACGCCCCGATCTCGTAACATGATCGCGTAAAAGCGCAGTTGTAAAATTTCCCATGCTAAATCATAAAAAACGAATAAATAATTAACTTCAATTTTAAAAAAGCTCTAATGGTTTGAGAAACACACACATACACACATACACATACACATACACACGCACACACACACACACAAACACACATATATATATATATATAATATTTTTATAGAAAAATTACATAGTCGCTACACTGAATGTTTCAGATAATTCGTCGGTAGGGACGAAAAGTCCTCGTCATGTAAGGTGATACAGTTTGTGTAGCACTGAAAGCCACATGATTTCAGTGGTATACAAACTGGATTTCGTCCCCTGACGAGGACTTTTCGTCCTTACCGACTAATTGTTAGGAACATTAGAATGTCCAGTGTAGCGAATATGTAGTAGCTGTCTATATAAATAAAATTATTATATTTTGCTCTTTTTATTGAGCACTCATAATAACCCCATTTTCATTCACGAGTTGTCTCTTGAACTTGATATATATATATATATATATATATATATATATATAAATTTATAAAATATATATGGCGACTAAGCTACACTGAATATTCTGCGTTTCATCCACTGTAGGATTCGTCAGGCTTATGCGCATAAGCCTGACGAATCCTACAGTGGATGAAACGCAGAATATTCAGTGTAGCTTAGTCGCCATATATATTTTATAAATTACTAACTAGCTCTACCTACGTATTGAGCACTTTTGAAGTAAATACTTAAAGTTTACGCATAAATCTATACTTTCGTATATTAAATTTATGTGAGTAAATGAAGTAGTTATATGTATGTATATATATATATATATATATATATATATATATAGAGAGAGAGAGAGAGAGAGAGAGAGAGAGAGAGTAAAAAATCAGTTTTAAAAGGAAGAACCAACCAAATCAATAAAATTATACGATCGTTTCGGAAACGATGCTTATATTGAGATAGACAATACGTCCTGAACAATAATTTTATCATTTGATTTTATAAAACAAAGTCTCCTCATAAGCAAAAAGGGTAGGTAGGGGTGTAATATATCTTTCTATCTATCTATATATACATATATATATACATATATATATATATATATATAATAGAATGTCAGAGATTATATCATTCTTTCCGCATCATAATATAATAATGCCGCAGCCGACAAGAGTTTTGCAAGTCAAAAAACCGGAAATCTAAGACTCGAGTTTCGTCCTCACTTAGGCTCACCAGTTACACATATACGAACACGGAATTCGAAACCCGAACTTCTTTCATGTAAAGCGATTACCCTGTCACTTAAAGAATTGTGACACAAATAAGAAAGACTATTAGCAAAATGTGGCGAAAATTCGACTATCAAATGTACCTACTTCGTCTGAATCATGTACTGATGAAACACAATTACTAACAAACTAAGTCGATGTTTCATGGATAGGATTTTTACATATTAAATTAATTCAAGAGATCACACACACACACACACACATTGATGAAACATTATTTTGGTCAGTCACACACAAACACACACACAAACACACACAAATATATATATATATATATATGTACACACACACATATACATATATATATATATATATATATATACTTCAGAATAGTTTTTATTTAACAATTAGTTGTTATGGAAACGTGAGATTGTGGGTTTACAAAAATATTACTGGCAGTAATATTCTATAAGTTATCCCTTCTAAACAAGAATTGCTCGATATGCAAGATAGAGCAAATAAATCAAATTGTAATTCAATGAATTTCAAAAAACTCTCATTGAAATGAAATGAAGTGGTTGAGTTTCATATCAAAGAATTTTTATTATTCTAAGCAAGAAAAAGAATGCTTTAGAAAATTAATCTCCTTAACCTATACGGTTTCGATGTCTACCATCTCATCAGAGGAGAGAAAATATTAGCAAATAGTTATAAAGGTATGCACCCTATTTGCTAAAGTCAATGAGACATGAAAAGTTAAAGTGAAAAGTCAATGTATTTATCAGAAATTATTTTCACTTTGATTTTCCATGTCTCACTGACTTTAGCAAATAGGGTGCATTTTTATTTCAACATCTGAAGATGATTCGCGGCGAATCGAAAGCGATCGTGACAGCAACAATTATAGAACCTTTATTAATATTTTTGATTTTGTATCTAAAAAAGATTATACGGAAAATCGAAAAATTAACAAAAAGAATCATAAAGCAAAGTGTCCCTGTTTCATTTAATATTTTCTTGAATGTATATACATATATATATATACATATATATATATGTATATATATATATATAAATTTATAAAATATATATGGCGATTAAGCTACACTGAATATTCCGCGTTTCATCCCCTCTAGGACTCTTTAGGCTTATTATATATTATTATAAGCCTGAAGAGTCCTAGAGTGGATGAAACGCGGAATATTCATTGTAGCTTAATCGCCATATATATTTTATAAATTACTAACTAGCTCTACCTACGTATTGAGCACTTTTGAAGTAAATACTTAAAGTTTACGCATAAATCTATACTTTCGTATATTAATTTTATGTGAATATATTAATATTATATATATTATATATATTTGTGTATATATGTATATATATATATATATATATATATATTTGCGTGTGAAATTAAAATCATACAAATAAACATACAGTAAAGTGTCTCCGTTTCATTTAATATTTGCTTGAATATATATGTGTATGTACATATAATATGTGTGTGTGTATATATGTATATATGTGTGTGTGTGTGTCTGTGTGTGTGTGTGTGTGTGAAGTGAAAGTTATACAAACTAGATATTAAAAATGTATTATTAAAAACAATTCATAAAGTTTCAAAGAATTGCCCTTTGTCTGCAGATTAAGATTTTTAGCAAAAAGAGTATCGGTTGTTGCGTAGAACATCACCTCACCTTCTACCATCTATCTGTAAGCTGACAGCAAATGCCAACGCTATCTTGGATTATATTATAGATTCACGGGTTCTTTTATACGTTATGACACATTTTGGAACTCTCTCAATGTAAGCAGTTCGCATACCCCCCCAAAATACATATTTAAATGAACTTTTAACAACGCTTACTAATGTTTATTCTCATTGAAATTTCAAAATATCTCACAATTTACGCCACCGAATTATTAGCATTTATTTTTTTCTGATGTTTTAGCATAAAGAACACGAAATTAATAATGTGTAAGTTTGTTATAACGATATGAAACTGTTGCATCCTATAGCTATTTATAACTTCCACATTATTAGTTTTTCGTCGCGCATTTGTAATCATTCCGCCCCGCACGAATATGCCGCGGCATACGGGTTAAGAAACACTAGATCTGCACCTATTTTTCGTGTACCGTTTGACAGGTTATCAGATTCCGTTACAATAAGTGAGTAAACAGACACATACAACGCTGAATCATAGTGATCACTGATGCTTTGGTAGTTGACCTCCATGTTTCTTCTGAAGTATTCATACTGGTTCTCTTACAGTTATTGTTATTATTATTATTATTATTATTATTATTATTATTATTATTATTAGTATTATTGTTTATTATTATTGTTGTTATATTATTATTAACATCGTTATTATTATTGTTTAATATTATTATTACTGTTTATTATTATTATTGTTTATTGTTTATAATTGTTTATTATTATTAATATTATTATTATCATTATTATTATCATCATTATCATTATTATTAATAATATTATTATTAACATTATTATTAATATTATTATTATTAATATTATTATTGTTGTTATTATTATTATTAATATTATTATTATTGTTTATTATTATCATTATTATTAATAATATTATTATTGTCGTTATTAGTATCATTATTATCATTATTATTAATATCATTATTAATATTATTATTATTAATATTATTATTGATATTATTATTATTAATGTTGTTGTTGTTTTTATTATTATAATTATTATTTTATTAGTATTGTTGTTTTATTATTGTTATTGTTTATTATTAATATTATTGTTATTATTATTAATTATATTACTATTGTTGTTGTTGTTATTATTTATATCATTATTATAATTATTATTAATATTATTGTTTATTATTATTATCATTATTATTATTAGCAATATCATTATTGTTAATATTATTATTAATATCATTATTAATATTATTATTATTAATATAATTATTTTTATTATTATTATTATTATTATTATTATTATTATTATTATTATTATTATTATTATTATTATTAAAACATCACCCAGAATGTGGATGTACATTTCTGGGTAGAAGACACCATAAAACCAGACTTTGCTACCCACACATTCCAGAGAAAGATGTGACGTGGACGCTTTGGTCCTATTGGATTATGGGGGCATTAGTCTCTCGTTGTATGTATTTGTATTGTTAAGGCCAGCCTTAATGAAACGGTAAAAGTTTTAATTGTATTCGCGTTTAAGGAACAGTCTCAGACAACGCCGGATGCATCGTTGGCCTTCCATGTTACCTCCGAAGTATGCATACGGGTTCGCTTCTGCCGTAAAACATGAGCTAGAATTTGGATGTACATTTCTGGGTAGGGTCATCCTGGAACCAGTTTTTTAAATTCGCAGAATCCCGTAAAGGATGTGACGTGGATGCTTTTATCTTATTATATTAGTAGGCATTAGTCTCTCCTTGTATGCATTTATTTTTTGTAAGGCAACCTAAATGAATGGCAATACTTTTGATTTGCAATTAAGAAGTCTGTTGTTTCATTGTATCACAGCTCCTCGTTGTGTCTAGAAAGATAGGTACTTAATGCTGAGATTAAATGAGGATCTTCTTCCTAAACATTTCGTTACAATATTTTTGCTTTATTCCAAGATTGTAATCGTATCGTATTTTTTCTTTTCTTTTATCTAGAAGTGGACCATTGTTTTTCTATCTTTTTCA
>NC_136523.1:20347161-20437161 GCF_053919585.1 Euprymna scolopes
CCGATATTTTAGAAAGTTATCCTCTCCTTAGGATTGTCTAGCCTTAATTTAAAAAAATGTCGCTTCCTGTTTGACGGTGGTCGTAACAGCATAAACATTTGGTTGTACCCCGTTCTTTTCCTCCTATGTGGTACGGGTTCGAGCCTGCCTTCCTACTATCACTATACACATCCAAACACCGAGGCAACGCCGGGCTGAAATACTTATATATATATATATATATATATATATATATATATATATATATATATATATATATATATTTATATTTATATGTGCCTTTTCCTTGTACCTACTTGTGAATTATTCCTCAGATTTCGGCCTTTTGGATTATTTTGGATCATCTTCCAATTTCGTGATTTCCTTGGATTTTACTTGTGCGAATGTAAATTTGATTAATTAACTCTCTTGGATTTACATTTGCTGCATAATTTTCTAGATATTGCAAAGGTTAAATCTCTTTTATTTTTGACCCCTTAAACGCCATATTTTCAGCAGAAAAATTTATTAAAAATCTTGCCATATGCCTGAATACACTTTATGTAAAATTTCAAATATTTATAGCCAAAATTGGCTAAATAATTTAGTAGAGACCCCAGAGATAATTTTTTTCTTAAATTTGACCCCAATTTTGAACCTTTGATATTTATTTTTTTGGGCCCAAGTCAAATTAAAATATTTTATCTACGTTAAATAACCTATATCTAAAATTTCTTGGGTTTAGACCCAAAATAGGCGGGTTAAAAAATACTCAGAAACAGCTTACCTACCACATGGTTTGTTAAAAAATGCTGAGGGAGCAGCTTCCCTACCACGTGTTTGGTTAAAAAATGCTGAGGAAACAGCTTACCTACCACATGGTTTGTTAAAAAATGCTGAGGAAACAGCTTACCTACAACATGTTTGGTTAAAAAATGCTGAGGAAACAGCTTACCTACCACATGGTTTGTTAAAAAATGCTGAGACAAAAGCAAACCTACCACATGTTTGGTTAAAAAATGCTGAGGAAACAGCTTACCTACTACATGTTTTATTAAACAAAATGCTTAGAAAACAGCTTACCTACCAAATGTTTGGTTGAAAAATGCTTTGAACACAGCTTACCTACGACATGCTTGGTCAAAAAATGCTGAGGAAACAACTTACCTACCACATGTTTGGTAAAAAATGTGGAGGGAACAGCTTACCTACCACATGTTTGGTTAAAAAATGCTGAGGAAACAACTTACCTACCACATGTTTGGTTAAAATGCTGAGAAACAGCTTACCTACCGCATGCTTGGTAAAAAAATGCTGAGGAAACAGCTTACCTACCACATGTTTGGTTAAAAAATGCTGAAGAAACAGTTTACTTACCATATGTGTGGTAGAAAATGCTGAGAAACAGCTTACCTACCACATGTTTGGTTAAAAATGCTGAGGAAACAGCTTACCTACCACATGTTTGGTTAAAAAATGCTGAGGAAACAGCTAACCTACCACATGTTGGGTTAAAAATGCTGAGGAAACAGCTTACCTGCCACATGTCTGGTTAAAAATGCTGAGGAAACAGCTTACCTACCACAGGTTGGGTTAAAAAATACTTAGAAAACAGCTAACCTACAACATGTTTGGTTAAAAAATGCTGAGGGAGCAGCTTTCCTACCACGTGTTTGGTTAAAAAAATGCTGAGAAAACAGCATACCTACCACGTGTTTGGTTAAAAAATGCTGATGAAACAGCTTACCTACCACATGTTGGGTTAAAAAATGCTGAGGAAACAGCTTTCCTACCACATGTTTTGTTGAGAAATGCTGAGGAAACAGCTTACCTACAACATGTTTGGTTAAAAAATTCTGAGGAAACAGCTTATCTTCCACATGTTTGGTTAAAAAATGCTGAGGAAACAGCTTACCTACCACAAGTTGGTTTAAAAAATACTTAGGAAACCGCTGACCTACCACATGTTTGGTTAAAAAATGCTGAGGAAACAGCTTACCTACCACATCTTTGGTTAAAAATGCTGAGGAAACAGCTTACCTACCACATGTTTGGTTAAAAATTCTGAGGAAATAGCTTACCTACCACAAGTTGGATTAAAAATACTAAGAAAACAGCTTACCTACTACATGTTGTGTTAAAAAATGCTGACGGAACAGCTTACCTACCAAATGTCTGGTTAAAAATGCTGAGGAAACAGCTTACCTACCACATGTTTGGTTAAAAAATTATGAGGAAACAGCTTACCTACCACAGGTAGGCTTAAAAAATACTGAGGAAACAGCTTACGTACCATATGTTTCGTTAAAAAATGCTGAGGAAACAGCTTACCTACAACAGGTTTGGTTAAAAAATTCTGAGGAAACAGCTTACCTACAACAGGTTGGGTTAAAAGATACTAAGGAAACAGCTTACCTACCACATGTTGTGTTAAAAAATGCTGAGGGAGCAGCTTATCTACCACGTGTTTGGTTAAAAAATGCTGAGGAAACAGCTTACCTACCACGTTTTTTGTTAAAAATTTCTGAGGAAACAGCTTACCTACCACATCTTTTGTTAATAAATGCTGAGGAAATAGCTTACCCACCACATGGGTGGTTAAAAATGCTGAGGAAACAGCTTACCTGCCACATGTTTGGTTAAAAAATGCTGAGGAAACAGCTTACCTACCACATCGGTGGTTAAAAATGCTGAGGAAACAGCTTACCCACCACATGGATGGTTAAAAATGCTGAGGAAACAGCTTACCTGCCACATGTTTGGTTAAGAAATACTGAGGAAACAGCTTACCTACCACATGGGTGGTTAAAAATGCTGAGGAAACAGCTTACCTACCACATGTTTGGTTAAAAATGCTGATGAAACAGCTTACCTACCACATGTTTGGTTAAAATTGCTGAGGAAACAGCTTACCTACCACATCTTTGGTTGAGAAATGCTGAGGAAACAGCTTGCCTACTAAATGTTTGGTTAAAAATGCTGAGGAAACAGCTTACCTACCACATATTTGGTTAAAAAATTCTGAGGAAACAGCTTACCTACCACATGTTAAGTTAAAAATTCTGAGGAAACAGCTTACCTACCACATGTTTGGTTAAAAAATGCTTAGAAAACAGCTACCTACCACATGTGGGGTGTAGGTTCCTCCGTACTCTGGAAAAGAAGTTATAAATATGGGTGTAGAGATATCGGATTATACTTTGTATACATTAAAATGTGACTTATATATTTATATTTTATTTATTTAAAGTAACATAAAGTAAAAGATTCGTTAAAATCTATTTCTGCTGCATATATATATATATATATATATATTATTTAAATTATGCATACATGTACTTTTGCAGATATATACTAATGTGTATATATTCAGATACATTTATATATAATATAGATAGATAGATACACGCGAATGAAAGCGAAAATCTACAATGAATAAATATAGATTTTGTCCCTATTTCAGAGAAAACCATCAGGAAAAGAATTCATAAATGTGCTTGTAGAAAGGTTGCATTATTCTTTGTGTATATTAATCGTTAAATGCATTTTTTGTTTAATATAGTTTCAATTATATTTATTTGTAAGTTATTAAAGCCTTATTAATTCTGTTGAATTATATACGGATAAATATTTAGGGATAAAAAATGATAAGGAAACAGATCACGTGCAAGTGGAGCGGGAAAAAACTTTAGGTTCCTTCTTACTCTGGAAAAGAATTCATAAATGTGCTTGTAGAGAGGTTGCATTATTCTTTGTGTATATGTACACATTTAAACGTCACATATATACATATATGCATGCATATTTACTGAATCGTTAAATGCACTTTTTGTTTAATATAGTTTCAATTATATTTATTTGTTAGTTATTAAAGCATCATTAATTTTGTTGAATTATATACGGAGAAATATTTAGGGATATATAAAACAGCTACCCATGATGTACATTCATATTTTGCTCTTTGGTTATTATAGTTCCTATATCGTGGGCTAAATTGTAGTGATGGTGCTAGTATTTGAAATGAATGCTGATTCTAGAAGTCTTTGTTTAGCTCTGGAACGAATTTGATGATTTTTTTTTCATGTGCAAAGCTGAACGAGTGACCATGTTCAGTACTTTGAGAAAAAAGTGCGTTGTAAGGGTTGCCGTTCTTCATGCCTTTTCTACGTTCACTGAGTTTTATTTCTAACTTATGTTTGTTTGTATAAGATTCAAAGAACATAGAAGAGACATAAAGAACGGCAAGCCCTTAAACGCACTTTTCTCCCACTGTGCTGAACATGGCCACTCTTTCAGCTCCGCACATGCAAAAATCATCAAATTCTTTACGAATAGAGCTAAAAGAAAACTTTTAAAATCAGCACTCATTTCAAATACTCGCACCATCACGCAGAGAAAAGGATTCTAAAATTAAGCTCCCGTGATTTTGCTAGTATTTGAAATTAGTGTTGATTCCAAAAGTCTTCTTTTACCTTTATTTGGAACGAGTTCGTGTGGTCATATTCAGCACACTGGGAGAAAAGTGCGTTTAAGGGGTTGCCGTTCTTTATGTCTATACTATGTTTAGTAAATCTTATTTCTAATTTACGTTATGTTTCTTTTATATATGTCTGATGGCAGTTATTACAAGGGATAGAGTATATACCGGCGTTCGATGTGGAGGTTTACAGAAAGTTCCGAATGGTTTTTAATGCTTGGTTTGTTGTTATCGTGTGTATACCAAGTCTGTTGAGGGTGTTGCAAATTGTTGTATTATTAGTATAGGTTGGTATGACGAGTTTATATTTTGAATTGATGTTTCTGTTGTGTCATATTTCTCTTTGTTTGTGCTAGAATATATTTTTGTGGCTTTTTCCTCGCATTAGAAATGAAATGAGTCGGCTATTGTAATATTTTTAGCGTGTTAGTTATATATTTAGTTACGTTATCAAGATATTGGCGAGTAAATACAGAAAGAACCTAAAGCGCTTTCTTACGTCACTAATCTGTGGTCTATAAGCTGTTTACTGAGGATTGTTTAACTAAATCCTGATGATGTCCCCTGAAAAATGGACGAAAAGTTGATTACCATTTATTTATTTTAGATTTTTCATTTATTTGCTTAGCGTCAACGATCGTTTGCATTTTATTTTATTCACACATATGCACATATACACACTCATATATATATATATATTTATTTAGACAAATATAATTAAGTAGCACGGAATCATTCTGTTTTAAAATTTTCCTTTTTATCTTCTCCAATCTCCGAATAGTCCCTCTTGTGTTTTTCTCGAAATTGTATATGTTGGATCCATAATCGCGAGCGCTTTCAACAGAAGTACTTCTATCATCCTCTGGCATATTGTAGAAAAAATGTAGGGATTGTTTTTTTTGCATGTATTAAATCTTAATTCCGTGCTATTCAAAATGCTGCCTAAATATACACAATATATATATATATATATATATATATATATATATATATATATATATATATATATATATATATATATATACAGGGTGTCGACAAAATCTGTCGACATTATGTAGCCAGACTTTATTGAAGCATCCTGTAGATTATGTACGCAGACTTTGTGCTCACCCTGTATATATATATATATATATATATATATATACATACATATATATATATAATTATATATTTCTATACACATGTGTGTGTGTGTGTGTGTGTCTGCGTGTGTGTACAGGGTGTCCACAAAGTCTTGCTACATAATCTACAGGATGCTTCCACAAAGTCTGGCATAATGTAGCCAGACTTTGTGGTCATCCTGTACATATATATATATATATATATATATATATATATATATATATATATATATATATATATATATATATCGGTATATTTAGGTCGAAGTAATTTTGAGTCATGTCTCTTTTAATACGACGAGTTTCTTTTTGTTCTAAATTTCTTGCTGATTAGCTCGATTTGACAGGTATTTTTTAATGCCTTTTGGCAAATAGTGGAGTATGTATCCGAGCAATTTTGTGCCGGCCATTTTGCCACGGGCAATTTTCGATCAGCGATCGTTATCAGTAGTTTTATTATTGTAAAGGAGGTATTTTCAGTTATTCTTGTATAGATAATGTATTTAATTTTTATTTATTTATTTTATTCTTTTGCTTATGCTACTTATTTTAAGTAAGAGTAAGAAAGAGACTAGGTAATGTCTGCTTTTGCTGCAAGTATATATATATATGTATGTATATATGTACATATATAGATAGATGGATAGATATATATATATTATAAAAATATATATGTATATATATATACAGATAGATAGATATATACTCATATATATATATTTTACAATATATATATATATATATATATATATATATATATATATATACTAAAACTCTGTCGTTCTTGGTTGTTGGCTTGTTTGCTTGCGCAATATCCTCCTCCTCCTCCTCCTCCTCCTCCTCCTACTACTACTACTACTATGCTTCCTCTTCTTACTACTACTATTACTTCTCCTCTTTACAACTACGCCTCCTCTTCCTCCTCTTACTACTTCTACTACTACTACTACTACTACTACTACTACTACGCATCCTCTTCTTTATTCTACTATTACTACTACTTGTTGACATGTATTTTCCCCACTACTACTCTAAAAAGTAGTCATAGAAATCTATCTATATTTTTTTTCATTTTAATATACTTTCATAGAAATATTTCTGTTATGTCACAAAAAACTATTTTCTTTATGTCACAAGTGTCATGCTCATACATTAATTCCATAGCTAATATAACATACTGACCCCTTAGGGGATGTTTTGCAACTATTCTGTATTACAACTATACTGTCGCAATTTTCTCACAAATAAATCAACTTTGACCTGTTGACAACGTATTTTTTTTACTGTGTACGTTTTCAGCGGCCTAATTTTTTTACGTTTTAAATTATCCAAATAAACAATTGTTAATACTTTCTGCATTTTTTTTACATCGTTCATTTCCGTATTACGTTTAATTTATTTTAACGCAATTTTCTTACAAATAAATCTACTATTTTACAATGTATTGTGTTACTGTGTACGTTTTCAGCGACCCAACATTCCACGTTTAAATTAGATATTTCAAAATTTGAATTTAACTTTAAGTATTATGGTATCCGTGCAGTGCACATTTAACTATAAGTATGGCAAACCACTTATAATTTAATGGCTGTAAGTTTTTTTTTTTTCAAGATTAAACAATTATAAACAGAACGACTCATAGAAATCTATCTATATTCTTTATTCATTTTAATATACTTTCATGGAAATGTTTCTGTTATGTCACAAAAAACTATTTTCTTTACGTCACAAGTGTTACGCTCATACATTAATTCCATAGCTTATATAACATACTGACCCAACGGGTCACGGGTAGTCTAGCATATATATATATATATATATATATATATATATATATATATATATATATATATGTATATATATATATATATATGTATATATATATATATATATATATATCAAAAATAACACGTACATCGGACTGTCTCCAAAATAACACGTACATCGGCCTGCCTCGAACCAGCATCTCACGTCGATTAACATGTCACCTATACCAAATAGCTCCATTTATCAGCACTTCACAGCACACGACACCCCAAAACCGAATTTAGAGACATACTAATTGGAAACACTGTGATATACGCTCCTCCCAATTATTTAAGCCTTGTTAATCCATATTAAAAAAAACAACCATTAATCAGGCTTAATATGTAGCTGATTGCACGCTTAATAGCGATTTAAACCGTCTTTATATTCAAATCATTACCTTATTGTTTAATTATTTTTCAACAGTCGCCTGAAGACGACTTGTTGAATGTCGAAAACCTTCGCGAATACGGCAAATTCCTTTCCGCATTCAAACAAAATGTTCGAAAACTAGTCCATCAAGAAAATAATCCGGATTATAAGAGAAGCAAATAAGAGTTGTCTCGGCTCTTCAATGAAACGTGCATATATATATATATATATATATATATATATATATATATATATATATATATATATATATATATATACATATACGAGCAAACAGTTAATAAATCATGTTAAAAAGAATTTGAAATGAGTTAAAAACATATTTAACCTGAATAGGAAACACTAGATAAGTGGATAGTCCTTAATCCGTGGAGTTTCGAAGAAATACTTTCCTTCTCCTCAGAGGGTAGGAATTAGCAAAATGCGGGATCGGATTTGGCATGCAAAACTATTTGATGAAGCAACAAGTAAGTGAAAGATCTTATTGGAAAACAAAAAAAAAGTGAAGCAGGCGGAATATGGTGACGAAAAGGGTGAATGGATAGTCTGGTGGAAGATAAATAATCCAGTGACGGCAAATTATTTTATTATATAAATATATATATATATATATATATATATATATATATATATTATATATATATATTATATACACTTGTGCCCGATATTATTCATACCCCTCGGATCTTTGAGATTTCTATAAGAATATTGCTCAAACCAGAAGATAGACAATATTAAAGGGATTTCAAACAATAAATCAAGCATAAGCATTTAATTTAAACTCAACAAATAAATAAATTATGCAAGTTTGAAGCATTATACTAAGAAAAACAATAATGGCACTAGTTCAAAATTATTCATACCTCTCTTACTAATAGTCAATAGCATGCCCTTTATTCTTAATAACTGCCTGTAACCGTTTTGGATATTTATCAACAAGGTTTTTACAATCATCAACACTGATTTTTGACCATTCTTCAATGCAGTAGTTCTTTTAATCCCTCAAATTTCTAGGTTTCCGCTTTTTAACCTCAGTTTTCAATATGTGCCAGAGGTTTTCGATAGGGTTCAGGTCAGGACTCTGGCTAGGCCATTCCAAAACATTAATGTGATTATCCTCAAACCATTTCTTGACTATTTTGGCAGTATGTTTTGGATCATTATCCTGTTGAAGGACCCAGTTTGGTCCTAAATGGAGCTTCTCCGCATCCTGGCTAATGTTTTTCTGGAGTATCTCCAAATATTGCTCCTTCTTCATGGTTCCATCTATCTTGACCAAACTACCTGGACCACTAGCCGAAAAGGAGCCCCAAAACATTAGGCTACCACCACCATGTTTCACCGTGGGTATGGTGTTCTTTGGGTTGTAAGCTTCTCCTTTCTTCCTCCAAACGTAAGAAGAATCCATATGGCCAAACAATTCAATTTTTGTTTCGTCAGTCCACAAAATACTTGAGAAAACGGACTCTGGAGAATTCACATGGGTCCTAGCAAACTTTAGACGTGCTGCAAGGCGTTTTCCGGTGTGTAATGGAGTCCTTCTTGGTCTTCTTCCTTTCAGACCATTTTCATGCAGAGTCCTTTGCAATGTTTGCCTTGGTATTTTTATGCCAGAAGACTCCAGATTTTCTAAAATGTCCTTAGTAGTGGTGGTTGGATTTGCATTAACACTTCTTACAATATTCCTGGTGGCTCTAGCAGACAGTTTCCTTTTCCTTCCTCTACCAATCAAGTTGTTTGTTGTGTGGTGGCTCTGGAATTTTTTGATGCTGCTCTGTACTGTTGCTGTAGGGACCTCAAATTTCTTGGAAATTGACTTGTAACCTAAACCATCCTTATGTGAATTCACAATTTTTGTCCTAAGATCATTACTAAGCTCTTTTTTCTTCCCCATTCTAATAATTTTTATTCTTTTTTTGGTTTTCAGTTGATATCATTTTAATTTCTGAAAAATGCAAAAAACGAAATGAAATTAATCAAAGGTTGTATAAAAGCATTCAAAATAAGAATCAAACAGGAAACAAACAGTCAGAAACTCGATTAATACTGAAAAAATAAGGGGGTATGATTATTTTTGAACATTGCAGATTTTAAAAATAGCTGTATATTTCTTTTATTACAAGTATCCCGAGATTTTAAAATGACGAAAATGATAAGAAGAGGTTTATTAAGAATATGTATCAATATGGACGTAAACAATAAATTCTTACAAAGTTACACCTAATAAACTCAATTTTCAAGAGGGGGTATGAATAATATCGGGCACAAGTGTATATACATAATATATATATATATATATATATATATATATATATATATATATATATATATATATATATAAGGGAAAGAAAATTAAAAGTGTAAGTTGAACTTTACAATCAAAATTTATTGTTCATGATTTTGCTGAGTTTCAAAGAATGCTATTCTTGTTATTCTGCTCATCAGTTGACATAAAGAAATCAGCAAATTATATTTGTAGCAATGATAGAATTTTCTAGTTAAGTAAATTTGCGAGTTAAATAAATTATATATGTATAATATATATATATATATATATATATATATATATATAGTAATCTATAAAATATATATGGCGATTAAGCTACACTGAATATTCGGCGTTTCATCCACTCTAGGATTCGTCAGGCTTATGCGCAAATTTGTGGTTGGTTATCGTTTTTATGTAGTCCTTTTCTGTTGAGGATTTTAGTTAGCCAATCAGCTTTCTAGTATACACTTCGCCCTTTCCTGTCAGTCAATTGGCATGCATTTTATCGAACAAAGGATCTGTTTTAAAACTAGTTTAGTGGTTTAAGGCAGACATTTTGTATATATATAAATATACATATGTGTACATACATGTATGCACATATATACATATATATACATACATATATGTATAGAAAATATGTATAGAAAATAAACAAATAAATAAATTAAATAAGCATGAATATACATAAACGATCACACATATATGTATGCATGTATATATATATATATATATATATATATGAATATATGTGTGTACACATATGTATATTTATCTATATAAAAAAGAAAATTGTTCGATAAAATGCATGCCCATTGGCTGATAGGAAGGGGCGCGGTGGATACTAGAAAGCTGATTGGCTAACTAAAATCCTTAACAGAAGAGGAACATATAAAAACGATAAACAACCACAGAATTCGCGCATAAGCCTGACGAATCCTAGAATGGATGAAACGCCGAATATTCAGTGTAGCTTAATCGCCATATGCATTTTATCAATTACTAACTAGCTCTACCTACGTATTGAGCACTTTGAAGTAAATACTTAAATTTTACGCATAAATCTATACTTTCGTATATTAATTTTTCGTGAGTAAATGAAGTAGTTATATATATATATATATATATATATATATATATATACAGGGTGACCTCAAAAAACTATAATTAGGTCCCGTTTCTTAGTGAATGAAATGAAACTTTGGTAATAACTAGTTTATCATGTTACAAAAATCACATCAAAGCACTAGGGTCTTTGGTCTTTTTTCTCCGTTCTACAGCATATGTTCTAGATGGCCTCCATTTAGCTTTTGTTTTTTGTTTTTTTTGGGGGGCACCCTGTAATAATATATATATATATATATATATATATATATATATTAATATATATATATATAATATATATAATATATATGATATAATATATATATATGTGTATATATAAATATATATATATATATACTTATTTATATTGTTAACCAAAAATTTAAATATATTAAAATGCATTAAAAGTCGGTAATGCTTATATATGAACATTAGCTTCGTTATTATCAGTTTTTATAACATGCAAATAATTTTTAACAAAATCGAGACAAAAATATTATATTCAAATACACAATATGATGATATTTTTTTCATTTTTTCTTGATTAATAAAACACACGCACACACACATATTATTATTATTATTATTATTATTATTATTATTATTATTATTATTATTATTTAATACCTATAGTGACGGTCTTCATTTACACTTTTAAGTGCTCCACGATAATCATCGAGTTTCTTAAAGAGGCTGACATAATTATTTACCATAATAATTATGCGAGCTGCATTAATCGGCTTTATTTCAACTGAAAAGTGCTCAACGATAAGAAACGAGTTTCTTAAAGGGACTGAAATAAACATGTAATAATTATTTAATAGCAGCAGATACTAGTGTTTAATCTTTTCGGGAAGCATCAGTGCTAAGTGACACACACACATTTTTTCTTTAAAAATTTTTCTATTATAATTTAACACAATCGAAAAGTTCATCAGTGTGCCTATTGTTTAAAAATATCATAGATCGGCATTTTGTATCTCGGTACAGACTAGTCAGTCTCTTGGGCGTACGAAGTAAGCTGCTCGAATCCGTGACAAAAGAAAAAAAATCAAAACAACCTATTTAACGAATAACTAATATGCATTTCGTCCTGCTGATATTCTGACTAATAAAACACCGGATCCGTGAATTTACTGATGGGGACTACATTTTAGCAGTAGTTTTCAACGTTAAAAAACACTGTATACGGTATGTGATAATTTTCCTCTTGGGATTATTTAACCGTTTACCTGAGAAATAAAATAACCCTTATCTTTAAGCTTTGATATTTGGAGATTTGTAGGTAAAAAATCAAATTACTTCATCCAACTTAATGTGAACAGTTTTACTCTTGACTTTTTGTTCTATATGCGAGGTACGTATACTCTTGAGAATTCAGTATGTTATTGCTATACATCTTATGAGATGACTGACCAATATTTGTGATTTCAAAATCAAATAGGCAGCTACCGCAGAATTTGGAATATACCCTTGTTAATTTCAAAATCGCAATTTGGTCGTGATGGCATCTTAAAAGATCGATATGCAAAAAAAAATTGGAATGTTCCAGACTGCTCTTGGACCACCTTCCACGAATCCAGCATCAGTTTATGAGTGGCATAAGAAATTCAAGAAATACAGGGAGTCTGTAAGGGATGATGAGAGGTATGATAGAAGTAAGGAATTCAGAACACCATAGTTGTTTGGCCAAATAAAGAATTTCATGGATAAGGACCGTTGTTCGTGTGTCTATAGAGACAATAAGTGCACGGTTTGATGTCAGTATGGTAACTGTACACACACTTATGAGCGAGGAACTTAAGGATTACCTCCAATCTGTAGTGGAATGGGGGCAAAAATGGATGGTCACGTTTAATGCTGCCAAGACTAAACTAGTTTTATTCAATAATTAAAAGAAACCTTCTCTACCACCTATACCAATGGCCAACGACTCTTTATCTGAGAGTACATCTTTTAAACTCCTTGGCCTAACGTTCACAGAAAACATGAGTTGGAACAATTACATTCAAGGCATTGCCAGGGCCGCTGCAAGGAATGTGGGCTCTCTCTACCGTGCTAGAAAACTACTAACACCCGGAAGTATCAAGTACCTCTATAAGGCAACCATTCGCCCATGTATGGAGTATTGCTGTCATATTTGGGATGATGCATCTGCTGCTAGTTTCTTACTCCTTGGCAAGATTCAAAAGAGAGTCGCAAATCTGATAGGTCTTGAACTGGCATCTAAGCTTCGACCTCTGTCACATCGACGAAATGTTGCATCCCTCTGCCTGTTCTACAAGTATTTTAGTGGTGAATGCTCTGACGAACTGCAATCACTTGTACCCCCACAACGTTAACACACTCGACAAACCCGACAGGCTGTTAAATCCAACCCCCACACTGTAGAGATCCCTAGATGTAAAAGATCTTTCAACTCCTGTAGTTTCTTCCTCAGAACCGCCAGACTTTGGAATTCCATTCCAGGTCCCTGCTTCCCCACCTGTACCGACGTACAGAAGTTCAAGTGCAACGTGAACAGACACCTTGCTGCCCAAATCCTTACATAGTACCGCAGTAGTTGTTGCCCTGATAGTAGCCCCCTACACCAAAGTGGCAATGTGTCTTGTTTGGGGTGGAAATGTAATAAAAAAATTTTTTTAAAAAGATGAGGATTTGCGTGAAGTTTATCTCAAGAGTGTTCAGAGAAGATCAAAAAGAAAGACCTTGTCGTGAAAGCAGGAGATGGCCGTACTCCAGGTCTTGTTCTCTGTGACTTCGGATTATTCACTAAGCTTAGAGGTTGTCGTTATGAAATGATTTAGGAGCTGGAAGCGACTGTGACAAGGGTTGTTGGCACGCTCACACAAGAGGAATTCTATAGTATCTTTATAAAGTTGTTGGAACGGTACAAGTGCATTGCATCTGGAGGAGACTACTTCGAAGGGGATCAGAGTTTAATGTGTGTACTATCAGTAAATGTTCCGATACGTAAAACGCGTAGCAACTTATTTAAGGCACTTCGTATTCATTCACTCCTTTATTATATCAAGAAAGTGTTTTTTCTTTTTTTAGATATTTTAATTTTTGCTTATGTTTTTATTTATTTTTTCCTTATTCCTATTTTTATTATATTAACTTGACAACTGTATTCTTATTACATTAGAGTTATGTCCCTTGTTGTCTTTCTCCGAATGCAGAGATAAACACAGTCTGTATCTTCAACATCATGTTGTGCGACATCTATTAACTCGAGGTACTTTGGTTTTTTTGTTATATTGAAGTGCCACATCGTTCGGCAAACAAATATATTTAAGGGAGCGTCTTGAAATGTCACGGGAAGTGACAGAGTTTAACTCTTGAATTTTCTAGCGGTACACATTTTCGAGCTAGTTAATATAGCATATTTTGATATCTACGTATTCTTAAATGTAAAATCGATTTCGAAAATTCGCCGACGTACGTGTAGGCTCACAGGTTTGTAACGATTGCTGTGTCACTGATATTTTCTACTCTGACACACGTTATTTTTTTTATTATTCCGACTGCTATTTTCACATTTGTTTTTATTTCACCAAGTTGAGGTCAAGTTTGCATCCGTTTGTAGCGTTATGCACTTGTGGCACACTATTTTCACAGCACCGATTTGGCCGATCATCACACGCTTCGATTGGTCTCTGTTCCTTCCACGTTCACGTTGCTTTAACATTCGTAGAAAGACGAGATGAGTATGGTCCAGTCGACGAAGGTTAAAGTTGTTCCTAGATGGAATACTGCTGCCATATCTGGACAGGAGCTGCTAAAAACAGCCGATCCTGCCTTGACAGAGTACAAAATTGACTTTGTGGCTTAGTGGGGGATGCCCTTTCCTCTTCCCTGCAACCTCTCTCCCATAGAAGAGACGTTGCGAGCCTATTATTGTTTTATCGGTATTTCAATGACAGGTGCTCGTCTGAGCTCCAATCTCAAGTCCCCCCTCGCCAATCTTTCACAAAAAACACCCGTCTAGCTGATACCACTGTCAAAAACTTTCCCCACTCTTTATCTGTGCCTAAAGCAAAACGTAGATTCCATGAACAAAGCTTCTTTCTTAGAACTGCACGCCTGTGGAACTCTGTTTCGTCTGCTTGCTTCCCACCTGGCTACGACCTGGACGTCTTCAAGTCCAACGTAAACAAATTCCTGATTAACCGCCCCATTAAGTAGACATTTTTTATTAAACCCCCACACTAACGTACTGTACTTGCAATAACCCTTATCCCTGAGTGGCTTCCGGGCCTTGATAAGTGGTGATCTCCTTGTAAAAAAAAAGAAAAGTTGCCAAGAAAACAAAGAAACAACGTTTATTAACACAATCTTAAACAAACACCACGGAATGGGAGTAATTGGGGTTGACTCGCGGAATAAAGTTTTCGTAGGAAATCTTAACTGCAATTAGGCAGCGTCAATGATGAAGAATGTAATAGCAACGGAATTGGTTCTGTAACTGTCGACAAAAAACAAACCAAGTTGATTTTTCGCTTTGGGTAACCTCTATTTATTTGACCCGACTCCTTGAACAATCAGTTCCTGATTGGTCAGGCAATGTAGATTGCGGACTAATGGCTTTCGTTGAAACCATCACCCTGGTTGACCTCTGATTGGTTTTAGATAATCGGCCAATCAGTTGCAGTCATTGAGAGGGGTTATCCGGACCAATTCTGTGATTAGTTGATAAATGATGTATAGTCGCCCAGTCCTTGTGCCTAACATGTACTGAATTTCAAATTATGCCGATCAAAATGTTTGCCAAGTTAGAAATATAATTATTGTTTATAATGTTGAAAATCATGATTTTCAACATTATTGTTTATAATGTTGAAAATCATGATATTCAGCATTATTGTTTATAATGTTGAAAATCATGACATTCAACATTATTGTTGATAATGTTGAATATCATGATTTTCAACATTATTGTTTATAATGTTGAAAATCATGATATTCAGCATTATTGTTTATAATGTTGAAAATCATGATTTTCAACATTATTGTTTATAATGTTGAAAATCATGATATTCAGCAGGGACAAACACCTGCAAATCATTTTGTTTTAGTTTTATAGGTCTCTGCTTGAGTAAAATCTGTTTGCACTTTACATGTGTGATTCCCAAAATGAATTATTTTACTTATATAATTTTTTTTATAATTTTGAAACGTCCATACACCCGCAGACGGTTTTTGTTTTATTGACAAGTTTATGCGTAAAATCCTGGTCTTGTTCGGGTCACTATCTCTTTGCACTCAATGACAGTTTATTACCCTTGGTTCTTAAAAATGTTGGCTACCCAAACGAATTTTATACCGTGCACTAAAACAATTATTGTCATAATTTCATTAATTATTATTTAATTAACTTCACCAGTCTACTTTTTGACACTTAACTAGAAGTGTTACACAGTTTTTAACATTGTTGTCACATTTTATCAAACTCACCACGTCGAATGTAAACAGAAAAAAAAACTCGACGTACTTTTTCTACTTTTTCCAAAAGCCTTTATATCTGGTATTTCTAACAACACATTTTTTCTTAATATTTAATGGAACTTTTCTCTTTCTGCAGCTCCATGTGACTTTTCGTCCCTATTTCCTCAAATCCTCTACGTCTCAAACGGTTTTCTTCTGAACATCTGATTTGCCGGACACCTCTTCTTTCAAACACAGGCTTTTCCCAACACATACTTTCTTTGGTCTTTTCATCTCTGCTGTGACGTCACTTCCCGCATCTGGCTTTGTCATTTGCATATCTTTATGCGGCTGCTACTGATCCCAGCATCATCGACTCCTTTGCTCGTTGTTATATGAGGTGAAACTTCAGAATATATATATTTTTTTACAAACAAGTCAAATTGCACCGGCTGAGGTTGGAGGTTGCATCGGCTGAAATGGCATGTTTAAAAAAAACAAAAACTATGTAGCAAGTTTTCTTTTTTTTAGCGGTTTTACTCGTCAGTATCAAAATATTTCAATCGATGTTATATCCGACCTTCTTCACCTTAAGAAAAAAGATATGAGAAGAAGGATTAGTTAGAAATTATTTTAAATGTTACAAGGTTTCGCATTAAAAATCCCAAATTCTTAAAGATGCGCAAAATTAAGTGAGACATCGCTTTGGGTGAAAATTAGTTTACGAGAATGTACCACGCAAAATCACATCGTACAGCGATATATAGAATGATCTATATTTTAAAGTTTTTTACATTAGTGAATATATAATGTCATCAATGTTTTACAAACAGGAAATTAAAGTTGGATTCGTAACAGAATATCCGCGGTGAGACATTTTACCGTTAACATTATTAATCTCACTTCCCGAAATCAAAGAAATTGTAACGTGTCTTCATTTGACATACACGTGAGTGGATAGCGAGACTTTTATATATAAAAAAGAGTTATGCTTTACGCTAAGTTGCAGCAAGTTTTCCATTACAAGCGAGGCTAATCCGTGAATAAATAAATAAATAAATATAAATATATATATATTATATATATATATATATATATATTTACGCACCGAAAACTATCTCGCTGTATCACGGTTCTTTTAAAATTAATGATAAACCAGTAAGCAAAGTCAAACAGAGACTTGAAGACAACGATTAATGACATTGCTAGTTGGATGATAGGAGAGTCATAAGAAATTCTGATTGTTTTTAGATAAGGGGTGATTTTTTATATTACTTGTATTGCTCGGAGTATTGTTCTCATCTTTAGTGTTATTTATGCAACGTTTCGGTCGGTCTGTCCTTCGACCTCTATCAAGGATGTCGAGTGTTGTGTGGAAAAGAAATGAGAAAAGTTTCTGGCTCCATGGATATTTTCTGTATTTCTGTGATTCGTATTACTTTATTTATTGCGGACTGTTATTCTCATCTTTATTAGTTGTTGCTTAACGACATTTCGGCCAACTATTCCTCTGGCCTTAGTCAGGTGGTAACCACGACGGGATAGGAACTTCGAATCTCCTGACTGCAATGTTCAAAATAATATGCAAATTAGCTAGATCTTTTGCAGAGGAAGGTAATTCCACGATCATGTATGACCAAGTCGTATTTTCTTTTGAAATAAACAGAAAAAAGGTTATTTATTATGAATATCAATACACAAAATAAAAAAAATAAAAGAGTATAGATATGTAACCGATGAGGCATACAAGTTATATAGAATTTTATTATATCATCAGATTAGTAAAGGGTTAAAAAGAATGAAAAACTTCCTCAGGTCTTAGTATTTCTAAGCTAAATACTTCTCATCAGAAGAGGATAAAAGCGAACATTATACAAATATACAACTATAAAAACAAAAACTTTTAAAGTATTAAGATAAGGAATGAGTGTATATACACACACATATATATATATATGTATATATATATATATATATATATATATATAACGGGGAGGGGCTGTATTTATTTGCTTCGCTACTGAGCAAATTAGGCACAAGGTCGTTTTTTAATGTGGAGAGAGAGAGAGAGGGGGAGGAAAAAGGGGGCCAGTTCATGAGAGGTGCGAAATCGGAGCTGGATAGTGATTTGCCAGCTGGCCCCTGTAGGGTTGACCCTACATTGACCAGAAGATTGCCGCAAGGACGATATTTATTTGCTCCCCCACCGAGCAAATTAGGCACAAGGCCGATTTTTAAGGTGAGGAGTGAAGGGGAGGGGGAAGGGAAATAGGGGGGCCAGCTTCCGAGAGGTGGGAAATGGGAGCTGCATATTGCTTTGCCAGCTGGGCCAAGTAGGGTTGCCCCTACATGGACCAGAAGATGGCCACAAGGGCAATGGTCTTTGCTTGCAGCATCTGCCGGAACAGATACTACACTTTGATATATTTATTTGCTTCCCCACTGAGCAAATTAGGCACTTGGCCGATTTTTAAAGTGAGGAGTGAAGGGGAAATGGGGACCAACTCCCCGGGGAGTAGGGGAGCTGGATAGTGACAATTGGTATGAAGGGTTGCCCCTACATTGACCAAGATCTTATATGTGGGATTGCTCCCACGTATGGTCTTTGCTTGCAGTATCTGCCGGAACAGCTACTAGACTTTGATCTTGGCCCGAAGGCCACAAAGCTCCTTCCGCTACGGGGGTGTGTGGGTGGGTTATAAGAACAATATAATTCAACTTTAAATACTGTTTTAATATCATATCCAATATATACCGTATTGACACGTTTTATTACTGACTGCATGATACTAAAAACATGCATATATGACTGCATTTTTATTGCATGTTATTTGAATGCACACTTATTTCAGCCTTGTTAGAATGCATTCTATTTAAATGATTTTTAATGCAATTCTGTTGCATGCTTGCTTCGTGCTGCATGTTTATTTACATGCTTTTTTGTTTTATGCTTCTTCGAATGCCTTCTTTTGTGCCGGACGTCCCTGCTAGCTTAGATAAATACTTTTGCAGTTTTAACAAAAAAAGCTACACTAATGCCCAAGCGTCTCCATTTACACTGAACATCTACAGAATGCCAAGATCAATATTTTACATATGAGTTACTCCCCTGTAGAATTCCTACAGGTCATGCAACTCATAATTATTATTCAATTCTAATTTTCCCGAAAACAACTAGACCGATTCCACTAGAAAGTTTTTTCTTGTGATGAGGTTCAGCGAACTAAGTATTATAGTGTATGTGTGTGTGTGCGTTTGGATTATTAATCCGGCAGGGTGATGTGATGCGTCTAGTGTTTTAGGTATAAGTTAGTGTTAAGTTCATTCTTGCATGCCTCTCGCTTCCAGCTAACACCGCTGGCTTACCCCGTCATGAAAAGGGAGCAGCTATGCATAAGTCTTCCCTGCCAGTACATAGCCTCTCCATCATCAAGACTCCTACACTGCCTCCACGTTGGCCACACACGTTAACTGGGTGCCTTGCGGCCCCAGGCTAAACTTGTAGGATATCTTTTTTTTTTTTACACAGTGATCACCACTTATCAAGACCGGGAAGCCACTCAGCGATAAGGGTTATTGCAAGTACATTACGTTAGTGTGTAGATTTGATGAAGTGTTTACTTAAGGGGGCTTCTGTGGGAGAGAGGTTGCAGGGTAGAGAAAAGGGCACCCCTCACTAAGCCACGAAGTCTATTTTGTACTCTGTCAAGGCAGGATAGGCTGTTTTTAGCAGTTCCTGCCCAGATATGGCAACGGTATTCCATCCTTGGACGTACTTGGCTTTTATATAGAGAATTGCATCAGTAGTGAGGTATCTTCTGGAGCGGTAGAAGGATCCCACCATCTTTCCAGCGACCTTGGCAACATACTTGATGTACGTGTTCCATTTCAGATCAGGAGTAAAGGTCAAACCCAGAATCTCGGAGTAGTAGGGGACCCCAGAGGTCGTGCGTTATGGCCCTCCGATGTGTGAACCTGCCCTGGCACATCTCCAACCCCTACCTTACTGGTTTGTGGGTGCGCTTGGTTGGGCGAAGATTAGGGGAACCGACCCCAAAATCAAACACCACTGCCTTGTGTGCCTTTTCACAGCAAAAGGTTAAGAGATGGAAATCCGATTTTCAAAGTTTATTGCTGCCTTGCAGTTTTCCTTAAAAGCCTATGGAACCTCATCCAGTAAGAAAACGCATAGTAGCAGACACGATAGGACGAGTGTGTTTACCTAATTGAGATTACTTTCGGTCAGAAGCTGCGGGCTCCTCTGGTGACAGTCGTAGCGGGTTCGCTTCACTGGACATGAGCATTGGAGGTTCAGAAGGTGTCTATCTGATGCGCAACAGATACTGCACCTTAACTGAGCATACAATTTTGGAGCCAAGGTAGAAAGTCCTGTCGTGATGAAGTGAGACTACGCCAATACCGAGGGATAAAGCACTGAGGCGCCAACTAGTCATCGTCAAGACTGACGGACTGCATGATGATGATGATGATGATGATGATGATGATGATGATGATGATGATGATGATGATGATGATGCGTGTTCGAGACACATTTTTTTTTAACTTATACGGATCAATATGAATTAGTATTTAATGTAAGAATAAGTACAAATTTAGCAATAATAAACCGTCAAACTAATATACAGGATTCTTTCTAAGCCTACGTATATTAAACATGTTTTGTTTTTAATAAGCTTTAAATTATATTATCGATTAGTTATGGTTTCTTGTAGATTAGTTACGTTATGTTTCCTCTGACTTGAATGAAAGCGAAAGAAAAAGGGAGAGTTTTTTTTTATCGATTAGTTTTGTTCAAACGATTTTGAATACTCAGTAGAAATCAAAATGCGAATCGATATCCAATTACTATTTATAATTAATAATGAACATTGATGGATGGGTGAGGAAGTTTCGATTATCGATCAAATATGTCGCGATATAACATTTGTCAAAAGGAAATTAAAAGATCGAACAGAAAAAAAAACTAGTTGAAATACTCACCTACGTTTTGAATAATATAATTCCTATTGCTGCAAATAAGTGGAACTGTGGAACAAAAGAAAACAAATCCAATAATATTAAAATAGAAGGACTTTCTGGCGTTTCTCGTCGAACTATTAATAACGAGCTAGATATGATGCCCTTTAAAAACGATAAAAAAGTTATAGGCTTATAAGATCGAATGAATGCATTATGCCAAGTTGAGATGTATGCCGAAACGAAAGAACACCAAGGTTGATTGGCCAAATAAAGAATTTCATGGATAAGAACCGTCGTGTATTTGTAGAGAGCATGAGTGCACGGTTTGATGTCAGTATGGAAAATGTACAATTATTCGCGAAGAACCTGAAGATGCAAAAAATGTACGCAAAATTAGTCCCAAGATTCGGCAGGAATGATCAGGAATAAAAACGTTGTCCTGGGGATCAAGACAGTTCTTCACCTCCTGTGACTTTTTGGTTATTCCCTAAGCTCAACGAAAACCGTTAGAGTCTGCCGTTCTGAGGCAATCCAGGAGACGAAAGAGGCTGTGATGAAGGTTCTTGATATGCTCACACAAGAGGACTTCGAGGTGGCTTTCCATAATTTTTGGAATAGTATCACAAGTGCAAACATGAGATTTAGGGACCACCAATTATTAAGACCTGGAGGCCACTCGAGGATAATGTTTAATGGGTGTACATTTGTCAGTTTGATTATAGCATAGTAAACATAAGCCGTGGGAATTTTATGAATTGGATTTCTTAGGGGGACGGTTCATCAAGAACTTATTTACATTCAACTTGAAGTCAATCAGATTGTGGTCAGCTGGAAAGCAGGCAATCGGAAGAGAGTTCCACAGGCGTGCAGTTATAAGAAAGAAGCTTTGTTCATGGAATCTGCATTAAAGTTTAGGCACAGATAAAGAGTGCGGGAAATTATTGATAGTGGTTTTAGCTAGACGAGTGTAGTACATATGTGTAGTATCCATAAAATATCCATACGAAAATGTCTAAAGACTTATTGAAGGTACCTCGTCCTACAAAAGTCTTTAAGAATCGAAATATTAGCTTTACAAGAATAAATATTCGGTTACGGCCTAAGATATCAATAGGGATTATATAGCTATTTTATTTCCTTTTGCTTCTTTTGTATTGTCGTATTTTATTTATTTTAATATACAAGAAATAATCGCATTGCAGTAATACCTAGTTTAAAATAAAAATCACTGGTTAAAAAAATACACTATACAAAACTTACGATATGAGAGTTTTTAATCTAGAATAAACGTTAAAATCCAACCAAATTACTTGAGATTAATTAACAAAGAAAACACGAAAAATAATGAATTAAAAGTAAAAAACCATACCTCTCATTAATTCGAAACTTTCGTCTACTTTTAAAATAGTCCAGATTTAACAATTCCCGCCGTAATTTTGGGAAAATATACAAAATAGGGCCCACATAAATTTCTTCAACACCAAAGGTGGATTTATTACAAGCACGGTACTCAACGCAGTTATAACAAAATGAAAATGTGTTTAGATACGTACAAACATTGTATTTTTTGCAACCATATCTAATGAGATGTTCACTACGAAAATTCGTAAATAACATAACATTTTAAATTGTCTGGTTCATGCCGAAACAATTGTAATATCCGAAAAATACAAATACGAAGTAATTACTTCTTATAGTTTTTTGCTTTTGCAAGTATATATATATATATATATATATATATATATATATATATATATATATATATATATATATATATATATACGAGCAAACAGTAAATAAAACATGTTAAAAACACTTTGAAATGAGTTAAAAACATATTTAATCTGAAAAGGAAACACTAAATAAGTTGATAGTCCTTAATCCGAGGAGTTTCGAAGAAATACTTTCCTTCTCATCAGAGCGTAGGAATTAGCAAAATGCGGGATCGGATTTTACATTCAAAAGTATTTGATGAAACAACAAGTAAGTCAAAGATCTTACTTGAAAATAAAATAAGTTAAGCAGAGGGAATATGGTAAAGAAAAAGGTGATTACACATGAATGGATAGTCTGGTGGAAGATAAAAAATCCAGTGACGGGAAAATCCAAATGTATAACTCCAAGAACGTTAATTGAATTTCCATGTACACAAGTAAAATCCAAGGACATCCCGTAATTGGAAGAAGATGGTCCATAATAATCCAAAGGCAGAAATCCATGGAATAATTAACAAAAATGCGTACAAGGTAAAAAGGAAAAAATTCCAATAATATTAATAAAAGAAAAATAAGATATGCTTTTCACTCTATTTCCGAGACCTAAAAATAAATAAGAAATATATATATATATTATATATACGCATGTATGTGTATGTATGCAAGCATATATATATATATATATATATATATATATATATATGTGTGTGTGTGTGTGTGTGTGTGTGTGTGTGTGTGTGTGTGTGTGTGTGCGCGTAAATCATAATGCAGTATATATCTCCTACAAGTGTAATATTTATGTTTACGAATTTTTGTGCCGAGAATTTTTACTGTAATCCGTAAACGACAAAAAATATATATATAAATAAATAAATAAAAAATACAACAGCGTTTTTGTTAAATGTTTAGAGATTGAAAATATCTTATTGAAATCAGAAAAATAGACCAGAATCAGTAATTGTATCGGAATCGGGAGAATATTTGAATGCGCCCACCACTACATGTGATCTGTTCTGTGCCTTTAAAGGTTTTTCAAGATTGAAGCAATGTATTTTCATTTCCATCCTAATCCATATCTCCTCTTTAGGGAAGATGGATTTTTCCCTCACATTAAGAACAGCCATGTCGGAAAGATAGTAAATGCAGGCTATACTGATATTTACTGGACCGCCGCCGCCGCCCTGCACGTTGTAACACAAATAGAAATAAATTAAATGTGTTTTTTCTTTTATTCAAAGTAAGCCTAAAAAAAAACTAAAAATTAAAAAAAATGTTTTAGAATGACATGTACACATTTGAAAATCCAATATGAAATTGCATAATCTTCCGATAAATAAACAAGTAAGAAAAAAGCATTTTGGAGTTATACAAATACACAATCTAATCATTTTTGAATGAAATTTATGTCAAAGTCGAACAATACACATGCACGGAAATCCGACATCAAAGGGACAAAATGCACCGCTAATCGATCATATGATTCCATCTGTACATTTTGATCAGATCAAAGGAAAACTATATATATATATATACATATATATATATATATATATATATATATATATATATATATATGTATATATATAGTAATTTATAAAATATATATGGCGACTAAGCTACACTGAATATTCTGCGTTTCATCCACTGTAGGATTCGTCAGGCTGATGCGCGAACTTTGTGGTTGCTTCTTGTTTTTATATATGTTGAGGATTTCTAGTTAGCCAATCAGCTTTCTAGCATCCACCGCGCCCCCTCCTATCAGCCAATGGGCATGCATTTTATCGAACAAAGGATCTGTTTTAGAACTAGGTTAGTGGTTTAAGGTAGATCTTTTCCTTCTTTATATATATATATATATATATATATATATATATATATGAATATACCTATGTGTACACACACACATGCGCACACATATACACATATATATACATATATATATATATATATATACATTATGTGAGTAAATGAAGTATATATATATATATATATATATATATATATATATATATATATATATATATATATATATATATATGAGCAGATGTACCCGGCGTTGCGCGATATTAAATGTAACGTCAAATTCTTTAAAAAATAATGAAGTAAAAAAAAAAAAAAACGCAATGAAACTGACACGTGCACGGAAGTATTATTTGTTCTATACAATCCACTTGTTCTAGCTAAAGAAATATATATATATATATATATATATATATATATATATATATATATATATATATATATATATATATATACGAGCTTAGATCGAAACCAAATCCTACAAACAATGAGTCAGGTACAACAACCGTTTCCGGCTTGCCACGATCTTTAAAAAACGAAGGGTTTTTAACTTACTTATTCTTAAAATAAGGAATCCGTCATGCGAACGATTCGCGCATGCGCAATCGTGAAACAGTAAAAAAGCTGATAAAAATCCGATCACCCCAGTACGAATTTTTCAATTTTGATCCCTTAGCAGCGCATTTTATCCGATGAAAACATTAAAACGGTTTCCACATGTCTGACTACCCTATATACTAAATATCAAGTACGAAGATTAAAACTTCGTTGAGTATATAGGTTAAAAGTCTTCATCACAAGCATATTCTCATTTTTGTAGATCTATATATATATATATGTGTGTGTGTGTGTATGTTTGTATGTGTGTGTGAGTGTAAGTGTGCCTATATATGTACGTCATAATCACGTTGACACACCGGTTCCCGTCAGATCACTGAAGTTAAGCAACGTTGAGCCTTGCTAGTACCAGATGGGTGACCATTTGGGAATTCTAGGCGCTGTAGGTGTTTTTCGCTCATCTCCGCATTGTTTCCAGTTGTCCTAAACCTCCACTTTCCACTGGTATTCAACAATGTCGACACTCAGGAGAGGTGGGGTTGGAGATTGCGTCACTCTTGCCACAACACTTTCACGATCAGGCACCCTTACCGTGAGTATCCATAGTCTGTCAACTTCATATGTTGGGTGATTAGATGGGTACCCGGCCATTAACGGGTACACTTTATCCTCCAAATAGCTTAGTTTTACATCAATGTATAACCCTTTTACATTATTCAAAATTCTTTTTCATCAGGCACATTGCCACCTAAACGTACGGGGGACTGATTATTTGGCGGTGATCGTAACAGCAAAGACGTCACGTTTTGTCCCGTTTTTTTCTCCTTCGCCGTACGGGTTCGAGCCTGCCTTCCTACGACCACTTTTTTTTTTTTTTGCTCAACACACCCCTCCGAAGCCGCGAGATGTATGCGAGAGAGAGAGAGAGAAAGAGAGAAAGAGAGAGAGAGAGAGAGTCAAACGAGCTGAAACAAAGGAAGCAGGGAATAGATGAGACAATACTGAGGAACATACGTCATAATAGTATTTGTAGAAAAGACTGAGACTAGCAATATGAAGAGGAAACTGTGTCCAATAAAATTAGAGATACGTGCCTGCAATTTATCAAGATTATCAAATGGGCGGAGATTCACCAATCCAAATATTACAACAATACTCCATACATGGTGTTAAAGCTTCCTTGATTCCATTTTCACCCCAAGCCAGTCACAGTGCTACATTGATGTAGGGGGCTACTCCCGGGGCCATAAGTTGCAGGGTACCTATGTAAGAAGATAAGCAGCAAGATGTCTGTTCACATTACACTTGAACTTCCGCATGTCAGTACAATTGGGAAAATAGAATTACGGAAGGGAGTTCCAATGTCTAGCAGTTCTGCGGAAGAAACTACTGGAGTAGAAAGCTTTCTTACATCTAGGGATCTCTACTGTGTAGGGGTGGGATTTTGCTGATTGTCGGCTTTGTCGAGGGTATTTACGTCGTGGGAGTACAAGTGCTTGTAGTTCATCGGAGCATTCACCATTAAAATGCTTGTAGAACACGCAGAGGGATGAAACATTTCGTCGATAAGACAGAGATTGAAGCTTAGATGACAGTTCAGGACCTATCAGGTTGGTGACTCTCTTTTGAACCATGTCCAAGAGTGAGAGACTAGTAGCAGAAGCGCCAGCTTAAATGTGACAACAATACTCCATATGATGTGGAATGGTGGTCTTATATGGGGCACAGGATACTTACAGGCATAAGTAGCTTTCTAGCACAATAAATTTATAGAAGTAGAAAATAGCTACGGGTATGAGAACGTGTTAAGAGCTATAGAGACAAACTATTTTACAAGATGTAGAAGGAGCAACGGATTTTACCCACCGACTCCAAGCAAGATTTAAAGAGAAAAAAAAAAGAAAAAAAATGTTTTACAGTCGATATTTTTTGGGGCGCAGAGGCATCCTAATCTCGGAAAAGAAAGGGCCACGCTTGCGATATTTGATTTATAAGGCAATTACTTCCGACTATCTTATAAAAAAGAAATTGTGTGTTTCTGTCAGTCCCTATGTCATATTTTTTTTTTCAACATGTGAAATTTATCTTATCTCGATGTATTAAACAATGACTAGCAAGGCGACTCGGCGTTGCCTGGAAATGAATGATGATAAACGACTATTTTACACTCCCATATGTGTATTGTCATCGAAATCAGACTAGTTAATTGCCTTTTGACGTTAACGCATGACCAATGAAGACATGTTTACTGCAAGGCTAAAAATTAAAACATGAACCAATAGCTATTACGTTACGCATGCATATTCGTAATGCCGTCGTTCGACCTTTACCCGGCAAATGCCATTAAAAAAGTTTTTTACAATTTTTGCACCGATTTTCTCCGGCTAAACCAAAGTATAAATTTTCACATGGGTTTGAATACCCTACACACTAAATTTCATGTCCGTAGACCGAAAACTGTCAGAAGACTTTGGTAGGGATTTTTTTCATCAAATATATCTACGCATACATAAATATATGCAGAAAGAGGTTTGTGTTTACCATGATTTTTTAATGCAAATATTACGCAAGTATAGATCACGTAGTATATCTGTATGGATATAAATGCATGTAATAGTTAACTAAAGATGCTTTCTCATGAGAAAACTTCCACAAAACTAATAAGGAATTAATTAACTAGATTGGTTGAAAGAATATGCAAATGTAAATCTTTTGCAAATTAATGCAATTCCTCGATCCATATATAGCAAAATTATACTTTCGTTTTAAATAAATAGAAAAGAGGCTTGCCTTTTTTTCTGTTGGTCTTAGCCTTCGGGCTGGGATCAAAGTGTAGTATCTGCTGGAACAGATACTGTAAGCAAAGACCATATGTGGGGGTAACTCCACATATAAGACCTAGGTCAATGTTGGGGCAACCCTTCATACCAACAGTCACTATCCAGCTCCCATTTCCCACCCATTGGGAGCTGGTCCCCCTTTTCGCCCTCCCTCTCTCTCTCTCTACATTAAAAAACGGCCTTGTGCCTAATTTGCTCAATGGTGAAGCAAATAAATACATACTGCAAGCAAAGACCATATGTGGGGGCGACCCCACATATAAGACCTTGGTCAATGAAGGAGCAACCCTTCATACCAATTGTCACTATCCAGCTCCCCTACTCCCCAGGTAGTTGGTCCCCATTCCCCTTCATTCCTCACATTAAAAATCGGCCTTGTGCCTAATTTGCTCGGTGGGGGAGCAAATAAACACCTTGTTGTTCTTGCCCTTCGGGCTGGGATCAAAGTGTAGTATCTGTCAGAACAGATACTGCAAGCAAAGACCATATGCGGGGGCAACTCCACATATAAGACCTTAGTCAATGTAGGGGCAACCCTTCATACAAATTGTCACTATCCAGCTCCCATTTCCCACCTATCCGGAGCTGGTCGCCTTTCCCTTCCACTCCCTCTCTCTCCACATTAAAAATCGGCCTTGTGCCTAATATACTCAGTGAGGGAGCAAATAAATACCAACCCCACATATAAGACCTTGGTCCATGTAGGGGCAACCCTTCATACCAATTGTCACTATCCAGCTCCCCTACTCCCCGGGGAGTTGGTCCCCATTTCCCCTTCACTCCTCACATTAAAAATCGGCCTTGTGCTTAATTTGCTCGGTGGGGGAGCAAATAAGTACCCTGTTGTTCTTGGCATTCAGGCCGGCTTCAAAGTGTTGTATCTATTCTGCAGATGCAGCACTTATGGTAATTTGTCCCGGTCAATGGAGAGGAAACCCTCTATACTGGGATAATTATTATTTTTGGACCCAACCAGAGTGCCCATTTTTCCTTTTTTTCGGGGGGCGTGTTTAACCCCACTTTAAAACGACCCCATGTCGCATTTTGCTTGGATTAGAAAGCATATAAATACTAATAGAAAAGAGGGTTCCCTTTTTCTGTTTTTCTTGTCCTTCGGGCCGAGATCAAAGTGTAGTATCTGGCCGGCAGATACTGCAAGCAAAGACCATATGTGGGCCAACCCCACATATAAGTTATTGGTCAATGTGGGTTAAATCCTTCATACCAATTGTCAATATCCAGATCCACTACTTCCCACGGAGCTGGTTCCCATTTCCCCTTCACTCCTCACATTAAAAATCGGCCGTGTGCCTAATTTGCTCGGTAGGGGAGCAAATAAATACCCTCTTTTCTGTTGTTCCTGGCTTTCGGGCCGAGATCAAAGTGTTATATCTGTTCCGGAAGATACTGCAAGCAAAGACCATATGTGGGGGCGACCCCACATATAAGACCTTGGTCAATGTAGGGGCAACCCTTCATACCAATTGTCACTATCCAGCTCCCCTACTCCCCGGGGAGTTGGTCCCCATTTCCCCTTCACTCCTCACATTAAAACTCGGCCGTGTGCCGAATTTGCTCGGTGGGGGAGAAAATAAACACCCGGTTGTCCTTGGCCTTCGGGCCGGGATCAAAGTGTAGTATCTGTTCCGGCAGATACTGCAAGCAAAGACCATATGTGGGGGCGACCCCACATATAAGACCTTGGTCAATGTAGGGGCAACCCTTCATACCAATTGTCACTATCCAGCTCCCCTACTCCCCGGGGAGTTGGTCCCCATTTCCCCTTCACTCCTCACATTAAAAATCGGCCTTGTGCCTAATTTGCTCGGTGGGGGAGCAAATAAATACCATCTGTTCTGCAGATGCAGCACTTATTTGTAATTTGTCCCGGTCAATGGAGGGGAAACCCTCTATACTGAGACAATTATTATTTTTGACCCAACCAGAGTGCCCCTTTTCCCTTTTTCTCGGGTAGCTGGTTTAACCCCACTTTACAAACGACCTCGTGTCACAAATTGCTTTGGTAGGAAAGCTAATAAATACTAATAGAAAAGGGATTTTTAAATATGAATATCAATTCCCAAAAAACCTTAAATTCATAGGAGTGTATATTATTTCTATTTTTATTTTCGTTCTAAAATTTTTATATATTTGTCTATACTTTCTAATTCTTTTTCTTTCCTAATCTTTTTTTTTTCTTATCGTTTTCTTTTTTTATTTTACGTTTTCCTCATTTAAAACAACACATAATTTTACAATTTTTCTTTTTCAACTCATTTTCTGTTTTTCTTATCTTTTTAGCTTTGTATTTCTACTTATTTTTGCATATCCTATGTGAGATTTAGCTTCGGCCTTATTTTTTTGCTTTTAATTTTTTTTGCTTAGTGCGGCCTTGATTTCAAATGTAACGCCTTCTATTTTTTAACTCTAAAAGTTGAAGAACTATAAGGACGGGAGTAGAAAGTACTTCTTTAAAACTCCCTGGCCTAACGTTTACAGGGAATATGAACTGAAATAGATACATTGAGAGCATTGCCAAGGCTGCTGCAAGGAAGGTTGGCTCCCTCTACCGTGCTAGAAAACTACTTACGCCTGACAGTATCCTATACCTCTATAAGGCAACCATTCGCCCATGTATTGAGTACTGTTGTCACATCTGGGCTGGTGTATCTGCTTCTTGTCTCTGGCTCCTGGACAGGGTTCAAAAGAGAGTCGCCAACCTGATAGGTCCTGAACTGTCATCTAGGCTTCAGCCTCTGTTCCATCGACGAGATGTTGCATCCCACTGCCTGTTCTACAAATACTTCAATGGTGAATTCTCTGACGAACTGTAAACACTTGTACCTCCCCGATGTAACTACCCCCGACAAACCCGACAAGGTACTAAGTCGCATCCCTTTACAGTAGAGATCCCTAGGTTCAAGAAAGCCTTTTACTCCAATAGTTTCTTCCCCAGAACTGCGGGTCTTTGGAACTCCCTTCCGGGATTCTGCTTTCCCAACTGCAATGATATGCAAAAGTTCAAGTGTAATGTTAACAAACATCTTTCTACTCATCTCCCTTCATAATGACCCCGCTAATTAACTCCCTGTTAGTAGCCCCCTGCTTCAAAGTGGCACTGTGCCTTGTTTGGGGTGAAAATTGAATTAAAAAAAAAAGTAGTACCATTAAAACGAGCAAAGTTTTGTGCTCCATAATCTATTTTGCTACATCGTTTCCACTATACACGATGCATAACTGTTAGTAGCGCTCTTTGTCAAAATAGTGTCGATACCAAAGGAAAACTTCTTATTTCTTGTTCACTTAAAACGTGAAGGAGCTATGAAAGCGGCAGTGATACTGTCAAAACAAGGGAACATTCGAAAGAAACAAGGCAGAAAAGAAGAATATTCTTTACTAATAAGTGCAATACTGAAGGGGTATATTAAATTTGGTTATATTATTTGTATTGAATTATGTAACACAATATTATTTTTTAATATATATCAGTATTAATTTA
Source organism: Euprymna scolopes (assembly GCF_053919585.1). Taxonomy (NCBI): domain Eukaryota; kingdom Metazoa; phylum Mollusca; class Cephalopoda; order Sepiida; family Sepiolidae; genus Euprymna; species Euprymna scolopes. The sequence continues at coordinate 20,379,127 of NC_136523.1, forward strand.
TCTCAGTTGCGCCAGTTCTATATTTGAAATACAATTGACACTATTTTCATATAAATGTTAATAAATTCATATTTGTGCGTTTCATTAGTGATTTCTAATTTAAAAAAAAAAATGTTTTTTGCACTCTCCAGTATATAACATGGGAATGTTCGAAATGAATGGTACTTTCAAAGAACATTTGCACTATAATACTTGACTTTTTTATCTTGAACTAAAATATTGAATCTCTCTGCCTGTTCTCCAAGTACTTTAACGGTAAATGCTCTGAAGAACTGCAAGCACTTGTACCCCTTCGACATAAATACCCCCGACAAACCTCACAAGCAGCTAAATCGCACCCCTTCAGAGAAGAGATCCATAGACGTAAGAGAACCTTCTACTCCAGTAGTTTCTTCCCCAGAACTGCTAGACTTTGGAATTCCCGCCCGGGTCTCTTCTTCTCCAACAATACTGACATGCAGAAGTTCAAGTGTAACGTGAACCGATATCTTGCTGCACAACTCTCTACACAGTAGTCCCCTTTATCAAAGTGGCAACGTGCCTTGTTTGGGTTGAAAATATAATAAACTTTTTTTTTTAATTCAAACCATTATCGTCATACAAGCATAAAACCTCAGCCTATAAAAACAACTGTAGATTATTTTTAAAAAATACAGGGCACGTTCGATATGGATGATTCTGTTTACAGCTCAAATGAACCATGATACTTGACTTTCACATTTTAAAATTTAATCCAAACCATTATCACCACACATCTAGAAAGATAAAATTCACCGTAGTTTTTTTTTTTTATAATTAAGTGTTTTTAAGTGAATGTTTCTGCTTAGAGCACAACCGAACCATGATAGTTGATATTTGCATTTCAAACTTTAATTCAAGCCATTATATAAAAATATATTTTATAAAATCCACATTCGGTTCTCTACAGTGCAATGAACTATATTGTATTTTGGACTAACTCGCGGCCGAGAGGCAAGTGAAACCTCACGTACCCCACGGTGCACCGCAGGCGAGCAATTAATCGAACAGGCAAGTAGTCTATTTGATTGGAAAATAGGCGATTTTACCGATATGAATGGTAATAAAAATATGGGAGGGTAAAGCATTGGTTGGCTCCTCATTAAAACGCGGGCAACATTGGGTTTCCTTGCTAGTGTTAATATAATGGAAAGAAAGAAAAGTACAGAGAGAAGAAAAAGAAGAAGAAATAGAAACAGACGGTTTCTATTACTGTACACATAGATTTAAAAAATTTGTCAAAAAACAAATATATAACAAATAAATGTTATCAAAGGCAAGATAAGTTACTTTTCTACCTAACTGGATATATTTTTCGTGTTTTTATTCAATGTAAGATGTTTATTCAGCTTGAAAACATACAGTGTTTACCGATGTATTCGAAAATTCAAGATGGTATCTGACTCTCTCTTTAACACGGTAAGTTTGGGAAAAGGTGTTATAAATTAAAAAAACTGGATAAAATACTGCTAGGAATTCGCTCAATATATGTTACTGTGACATAGGTTGACATATATGCGGCGGGTTTTTAATAGTATTTTGTCTAGTTTTTATTTGTAACACCTTTCCCTAAACTTACCGTGTTAAAGACGGAGTGAGGCGCCATCTTGAATTTTCGAATACATCGGTAAACACTGTATGTTTTTCGAGCTGAATAAACATCTTACATTGAATAAAACACGTAAAATATATCCAGTTTGGTAGAAAAGTAACTTATCTTGCCTTTGATAACATTAATTTGTTATATATTTGTTTTTTGACAACTTTTTCGAATCTATGTGTACAGTAATACAAACCCGAAACAGAAGTTGAAAACGACATCGAAAGTAACACCGAACAAGAACATGAGAAAAATACGAAAATAAAGACAGATAAATAAAAGATGTAATTAGAATTTTAACCAAAAAATGGCTACAAATAAACTCCAACTATAATTATCGATCTAAAAACACACAAAACGATCATCACATTTCTTTTAATCTTTTTTCAAACATCTTTTTCATTTCTTTTTTATTATTATAATTTTATTTTGTTGCAATCAATGTATGCGTAAACACGTATGGTAAGTCTTTTAGATCTTATTTTTTTTTAAATCAAGAATATCTCTAATGATGCGAAATGTCATATCTAAAGACTCTCGAAAAAAAAACTCCAATCATTCTTAGATATACTAATAAATTTTATTATCAATACTTTATTTTTTGTTTTTTGTCTGTCGATCCACTTAATTGGCGCGGAAACGATGTCTTTTTAAATGTGTCTCAGCAGAGTTACACGAGGCGTTTTGCGTCTTTGAGACTATCCGTAGATTACTCTCTTCTCGACGACAACAATGGTTATATTTGATTTTGTTTAGCCATTAGATTAGAATGCCCATGGGCATAAAAATATGTTTAAATATTATCTGATATCTTTAAACTGTAATAAACATATTTTTTCTGATCATGATCAAGGTGTAGTATATGTTCTGTTTAAAGAGAGAATATGATTACAGTGATGGAATTTGTTTTACCGAGTGTACATAGAATAGAAATGTGTCACAATAAAAAACAAAAAATAGAAACTTCCATCATTTTCAGATATCTAGTAGAGACCTGGGATGTGGCATTAAAAATTAGTAATAAAATACAGTACTATATATAATACATATGTATATAATCAAATAATATTACAAATAAAACCGTAAGGCGGGGTAAATAATATAACCAGGTACCGGAAAAAAGCTCGTATTTCACATCGTACCTGAAAACCGTAAGGAATTCCAAATTCTAGCTGTTCGAGGGAAGAAACTATTAGAATAGAAACCTTTCTGACATTTAGGGAAAACAACAGTGAAGGGGTGGGATCTTATTGCTAAACGGGTTTGTCGGTGATGTGTATGTCGAGGGGGTACAAGTGAAACAAGTTCATCAGAACACATTCCAATAAAATATTTGTAAAACAGGCCAAGTGATGCAACATTGCGGCGATGGGACAGGGGCTGGAGCTTAGTTGATAAAGCGGGACTGATTAGATTTATAATGCTGTAAAAATAAAAGTAAAGTCCCGAAACAGTATTTTGCGATAATTGAATTAGAAGAATAAACACGACAAGCGATTACAATATTTACTGGGTGAATAAATAGATAATACAAGAAAAAAGTTCATTGTACAGAAAAGAAGGATATTTGCGGAAAACGTGCTAGGAATAAAAAGTACGAGCAACAGCTTGCATGTGTGCGCCCTTTAAGATATTTTTTGTACAGGCTCTTAAGATGTTATCGACTCTTAAACATTTAGTATGTTATTGCTATACATCTTATGTGATTACTAGGGCTATGACAACAAAATATTATTTTCATTGTTTTGACTCTCGAAAATGTTAGACACAGATAATAAACCGAGACCTACATCATTCTATAAAAAGCATATAATATATCAATAGATACACACTCGAGATTCAAAACAATGAAAAGCATATGCTGTTGTCCTATAGTATTTGGAATCCCAACTTAAATACTATCTAGGTAGTTCGGAGAAATACTAAGAGTTGTAAGTATATTTTCGATTCCCATCAGCGATTTAGTGGGGTCACAGAAGGTTAGGGTTGACAGGTATCAACCTAGATAGAATGCACTGGAAATTAGGGGTGATGTGCACCGGAAATTAGGCGTAACGGGAGTTGTGGTCGTAGGCTTCCAGTTGACGGAAACTTCCGAGAGTTGGTTTTTGGCCTGCAGATGGAACAGACAGGAGATTAGGGTATCCTCGCGGCAACCAGGGTCCAGTATAGGATTGCACTTTAATAAAAGGAATTGAAGCTTCAAATCCATCTTGTGTTTTCAATGCATCCGCAGCAGTGATCAATCCCCACGAGATGGCAGCCCAGTGACAAGAAGATATCATGCGCTGGACAAGGCAAGCGGGTATGTACGCATGACATTATTTGCGCATACACCTCGAGACTTTTCAAGGCAAGAACTAAGAGCATACACACACGCATATAAGTATGAACATATATGTAAGAATACACCGGCTTTAAAAATACCGGTAAAAAAAACAGTAAAAGAGAACGATAAGCAAAAGTGATTAAATAAATAAATAAGCAATAAATATAAGCACGCTAAGTCAATTTTTAACAGTCCTAGCCAAAACAATGAAAAGAATATGCTGTTGTCCTAGCCCTAGTGATGGGTGACCAATTATTATTATTTCTGGTTCAGAGGAACAGTTTCAGCAGGAATTGGAATACACACTCATAATAACTGAGTGTCACACCTGGCTTTTTCGTATCAGAGTTAGTTGCAATCGAAGCAGGAATTCGGTGATAAATGATGACTGACTTGTAACTGCCGTCTCGAGTTCGTCACAAAATAGTCTTTAATTCAGGTCGGTAATATTAGTGGCTTTCTGTGACTGCCGGCTTGGGCATGCTCCATCGAGCCTCAGCCGCTTCCTGTCGTTGGAGCAAAAAGGGGCAAAAAGGGTACAGCAGACTCATGCTAAAGAAATAGTGTGGGGAAATCCTGCCAGCCGAAAGGTATAAGAAAAGGACTCTTTAATAAGAAAGGAATGGATGGGTATATATGCTGATGACACTAAGAAAGGAATGGATGGGTATATATGCTGATGACACTAAGAAAGGAATGGATGGGTATATATGCTGATGACAATAAGAAAGGAATGGATTGGTATATATGCTGATGACAATAAGAAAGGAATGGATGGGTATATATGCTGATGACACTGCACTCTATGGCAGGCAGGACAGGAAGACGAATGAACACATTTCTAAAGAAATGGCAGAAACACTAGAGGAAGACCTCCAATCTGTGGTGGAATGGGGACAAAAGTGGTTGGTCGCGTTCAATGCCGCCAAGACTAAACTAGTTTCATTCAATAATTATAAGAAACCCCCTCTACCACCTACAGCAATGGCCAACGACTCTTAACTGATAGGCCCTGAAATGGCATCTAAGCTTAAGCATCTGTCCCATCGACGGAGCGTTGCATCCCTCTGCCTTTTCTACAAGTATTTTAGTGGTGAATATTCTGACTAACTGCAATCACTTGTGCCCCCACGACGTGAGCACCCTCGACAAACCCGACAGGCTGCTAAATCCCACCCCCACACTGTGGACATCCCTAAATGTAAAAGATCTTTTTACTCCAATAGTTTCTTCCCCAGAACCGCTAGACTTTGGAATTCCATTGCAGTTCCCTGCTTCCCCAACAGTACTGACGTGCAGAGGTTCAAGTGTAACGTGAACCGACATCTTGCTGCCCAAATCCCTACATAGTACCCCAGTAATTGTTGCCCCTGATAGTAGCCTCCTGCACCAAAGTGGCAATTTGCCTTGTTTGGGGTGAAAATGTAATAACATTTTTTTTTATTTTAAATCAATTCTAATGAACGGGACACGTGGTAGAATTCTACCTCCAAAATGAACAGATCTGGTTTGCCAAGAAAAAATAAATGACAGACTTGACACTCATTTGCCTAATTCATTTACGCGACTTTTTGTTTTGCGGACTTTCTCATCAACTCCTCCTTTTCCAGCGGGACGTAATTATCGTCCCTTCACTACACGTATATATATATATATATATATATATATATATATATATATATATATATATATATATATATATATACATACATACATGCTAATAAAATATAATTCGTGCATTCATTTTCGGACTATAATCCTCATCTTCATAGTTTCTGTTTCACAGTGAAACAGCAATCACTACAAAGATGAGGGTAACATCCCAAAAAAAAAAAAAACATAATATACAAATTATAAATTCTCATCTCAGATGAGTATAAACACCTAAATAATAATAAAAGAAATAACGCCATCCTGTACAGACCTGAAAATAGAAACAAAACAAAAATTGATTAATTAAGACCCTAAAATCTGACATCGATCGCATTACGGAGCAAGTGGCGCAGTGGATATAGGCGTTGAGTCTCTACCGTTCCAGATGAGCATTAGTGGTTTCAATCCTATCGAAAGCAGATCAGGGGATTAGTTAGCCAAAAACATAGTGAGACAAGAACTATGGATGGAGCTGATTACTGTGGATACAATTACAAGTCTCGGCATTTCTATAAAGAAGGATTGAGTATAAGTTGGCCGGAACGTGATGATTTTTTTTTTTTACATAGGCATCACCACATTACCAAGGCCCAGAGGCCACTCAAGGATAAGGGTTAAAGAGTGTACAGTAGAAATTGGACAATATAGTAATCATTAGTAATGAAAATTTGGTAAATTTGATAACTTATATGGAACGGCTCATCAAGAACTTATTTACTTTAGACTTGAACACAACCATATTGTAGTCAGCCGGAAAGCAGGAAAACGGAAGACAATTCCACAGGCGTGCAGTTCTAAGAAAGAAGCTTTGTTCATGGAATCTACGTTGAGGTTTAGGCACAGATAAAGAGTGGGGGAATTATTGATAGTGTTTACAGCTAGACGAGTGTGTCTTGTGAAAGTTTGGCGAGGGGGGGGCCATAGATTGAAGCTCAGTCGAACACTTTCCATGAAAATAACGATACATCAGAGACAAACTCGCAACATCTCTTCTTTAAAAGTGATCTGTATTTTATTTATTTTTTTGTGTTTTCTTTTTTCGCAACAACCAGCTAAACTTGAAAATTGTTTTGCAAAATGTTATAATGAAATAACAACAACTATTAAGATGAGGATAACAGTCCGTAAAAAAATGTATACACAAATTATGAAGCTTCATCTCAAACGATTCCAAAGAATACAAAATAAAAGTTTAAAAGAACAAAAAATATTTAATTCATTTAAATGTTTTTTTTTGTTTTTGTCTCTCTGGTCAATTAATTGATGTGAGGCAGACGTCTTGGTAAATGCGTGCAAGAAAATTTCTTCGAAGCTCTCTCCATTCTCCAGAGCGTCCATATGTTAAGGCCTAAAACTGCACCGTTTGTTCATTTCAAAAAATACTCCCACACTAAACAATAGACTGGAATTGAGCTCCGCTTTTATAATATAAGTTTAAAACATAAGAAAAACAATAATTAAAATAATAATAAAAAAAAACAAAAACAAAAAAAAACCTTGCTTGAATAGTCATCTCCCTTGATTCACAAACGCAACAAGTATTTCAAACACCAACTGATTTATTTTAACGTTCTCCTAACGTCATTTTTTGTTCTATATTTCGCGGTATCACGTGGCAAACTCTGCGGCTGCTTTTCCAATTTTGAACACTCTTCCGCTGTCTTCTCTTGAAAAAGGACTAATAGGTCTGAAATATATTGAGATTTATAACACCATTGAATACAACAGAAAAAAAAATTACTGTCGTTTAGAGTTAAAAATTTGTGTGAAAAAGAAAAAACAAACAACAAAAAAAAAGAAATTTATTTCTTTTGTTTTCATTTAATTTTACTCTATATAAAAAAATCTCGCATTGTTCTTGGCTTTTAATTTTACCTTATATATATATATATATATATATATATATATATATATATATATATATATATATATATATATATATATGCGGTTGTATTTAGTTTTGTTTCGCTGATTAGGCCAGTTTATATAGTTTTTATTTTATTTTATTTGAAATCGTTGATATTAAACTCAAATATATTTTATTGGTATTAAGTGTAAGATGAAATAATAGTATACATTTATTTTAAAGAGAATACTATAAAATACGGGGGTCTTCAGCGCCGGGTGTAAACGCAATGGAAATATAACAAAGAAAACAAACTTCTGTTTCTGTCCTTCAGGCCATTTCTACTTTTTTCTGATATACACTAAAGATATTTGAATCTACACGTCTCTATAGTGGCGCATGTGGCAGAAATCCATTTTCAACACGAGCACGCATATCTTTTGTTTTCAAGAAGATACACAACACACACAAACACACACACAAACACACACACACACACATAAACACGAAACTCTCATACGAGCTGCCTCCAATAAATTTCTAGATAATTTGTACAGCCATTCAAAATTGTTGCCGATTCTTGAAAATCCAGTATATTATTGCTATCCATCTTATGTGATGACTGACCAATTTTCATGATTTCAGGTGTAAATGAACCGTTACAAAGTAATTAGAATACACCCTACTAAGGCTTGATTGTCACCGCTGGTGAATTTCAAAAATGCAACCTGGACGGAATTATGTTCTTAACTCGGAAAAAAATAGAACAGAAATGTATGGAATGCTCAAACTGCTTTCGGACTATCTTGCGTCAATTAAGCATCAGTTTTGGACTTGCATAGGAGATTCAAGGAAAGCAGGGAGTATGCGAGGAATGATGAGAGGTGTGGGGGGAGTAAATTGTCGAACACAAACGTTGATTGGCCAAATAAAGTATTTCATGAATAAGTGACTGTCATGTGTCTATAGAGACAATGAGTTCACAGTTTGGTGTCAGTGTAGGAACTGTACACACAATTATTCGCAAGGAAGATTTACGCGAAGTTTGTCCAAGGGTACTCAGAGAAGATCGGACTACATGACTAAGATGTGCATCAAGACAAGTTCTCACTCTTCCTGTGCGGAAGATTTGCGCGGTTTTTCCCAAGGGTGCCCCATCCTTGTCACAGACTATTTTACCAAGCTGGGTATCGACATAGTCCCTCACCATCCTTATAGTCTAGACCTTTAGACCTTTATTTATCCCTATAGTCCGCAAGGTTTGTCGCAAGACAAGATAAAAAAGAAAGACCCGATCACGACAGCATGGAGAGTGTCGAGCTGATCAATTCAGATCCTGCAGTTCATGATGCTCTGGTGATATGCGAGTAAAGCTGGATCTACTATTATGACCCACAGACTAAGAGACGGAGTTCCTTATTGGAAGCATGTTGGCTCTGCCAGACCCAAAAATGTCAATCAAAGAAAATCTCAAAAGCTTATAATCATTACATTTTTGACAGCACGCGCTTGATCTACTTGCACCGCGTTCCCATTAGACCGACAGTGAACAGAAGAATCATATATTGAGGTTATAAGGGAGTTCACGTAGAGATTCTATCGGAAGAGGCCAGCACTTTTCAAATCAGGTCAGTGGCATTTCCACCAGGACAATGCACCAGTCCACAACGCCATTCCTGTTACAGATTATTTGACTAAGACGGGCATCAAGACAGGTTCTTACCCCCCGGTATAGTCGAGAACTTGCTCTCTGAGACTATTGATTTTTTTAAAGTTCAAGGAAAATCTTAGAGGCTGTTATTATGAGACATTTGAAGAGATAACGAGTCTGTGACGAGGATCACTGACACGCCTAGAAAATAGGATTGTATGGGGCTTTTTCAGAAGTCGATGGAATGGTACAAGTTAATTGAAGACGGATATTATTTCGAAAGGGATTAGAGTTTCATATGTGTACTATAAATAAAGGTGCCCACAAGAAAAAAAAACACCTTACACCTGCAAGAAAAAACACCTTACAGCTACAAGAAAAAAACACCTTACACCTGCAAGAAAAAAAAACACCTTACAGCTACAAGAAAAAAAACACCTTACAGCTACAAGAAAAAAAAAACACCTTACAGCTACAAGAAAAAAAAACACCTTACAGCTACAAGAAAAAAACACCTTACAGCTACAAGAAAAAAATAAACATCTTACAGCTACAAGAATAAATAAAACCTTACACCTGCAAGAAAAAAAAACACCTTACAGCGACAAGAAAAAAAAACACGTTACAGCTACAAGAAAAAAAAAACACCTTACAGCTACAAGAAAAAAACACCTTAAAGCAACAAGAAAAAAAACACCTTACAGGTACAATAAAAAAAAACACCTTACACCTGCAAGAAAAAAAAACACCTTACAACTACAAGAAAGAAAAAACACCTTACACCTGCAAGAAAAAAAGACACCTTACACCTGCAAGAAAAAAAACACCTTACAGCTACAAGAAAAAAACACCTTACAGCCACAAGAAAAAAACACCTTCCACCTGCAAGAAAAAAAAACAGCTTACAGCTACAAGAAAGAAAACACCTTACAGCTACAAGAAAGAAAACACCTTACAGCTACAAGAAAAAAAACACCTTACAGCTACAAGAAAAAACACCTTACAGTTACAAGAAAAAAAACACCTAACACCTGCAAGAAAAAAAAACACCTTACAGCCACAAGAAAAAACACCTTACAGCTACAAGAAAAAAATAAACATCTTACAGCTACAAGAATAAATAAAACCTTACACCTGCAAGAAAAAAAACCTTACAGCGACAAGAAAAAAAAACACCTTACACCTGCAAGAAAAAAAACACCTTACAGCCACAAGAAAAAATATACATTACAGCTACAAGAAAAAAAAACACTTTACAGCTACAAGAAAAAAATCACCTTACACCTGCAAGAAAAAAAAATGCCTTACAGCCACAAGAAAAAATATATTTTACAGCTACAAGAAAAAAAAACACTTTACAGCTACAAGAAAAAAACACCTTACACCTGCAAGAAAAAAAAACACCTTACAGCTACAAGAAAAAAACACCTTACAGTTACAAGAAAAAATATACCTTACAGCTACAAGACAAAACAGCTTACAACTACAAGAAAGAAAAAAACACCTTACACTTGCAAGAAAAAAACACCTTACACCTACAAGAAAAAAAACACCTTACACCTGCAAGAAAAAAACACCTTACAGCCACAAGAAAAAAAACCTTACACCTTCAAGAAAAAAAAAACCTTACACCTGCAAGAAAAAAACACCTTACAGCCACAAGAAAAAATATACCTTACAGCTACAAGAAAAAAAAACACCTTACAGCTACAAGAAAAAAACACCTTCAACTGCAAGAAAACAAAAACACCTTACAGCTACAAGAAAAAAAATCTGACAGCCACAAGAAAAAAATACCTTACAGCTGCAAGAAAAACACCTTACAGCTACAAGAAAAAAACACCTTACAGCTACAAGAAAAACACCTTACAGCCACAAGAAAAAAAAACACCTTACACCTGCAAGAAAAAAAAAACACCTTACAGCTACAAGAAAAACACCTTACAGCCACAAGAAAAAAAAACACCTTACAGCCACAAGAAAAAAAAACACCTTACAGCTACAAGAAAAAAAAACACCTTACAGCTACAAGAAAAACACCTTACAGCCACAAGAAAAAAAAAACACCTTACAGCCACAAGAAAAAAAAACACCTTACAGCCACAAGAAAAAAAAACACCTTACAGCTACAAGAAAAAAAACACCTTACACCTGCAAGAAAAAAACACCTTACACCTGCAAGAAAAAAAACCTTTCAGCCACAAGAAAAAAACACCTTACACCTGCAAGAAAAAAAACCTTTCAGCCACAAGAAAAAAAAAAACTTTTACACTTGTGCCAAGTGTAAAAGGTTTAATGCTGTTTCCTTCTCAACACCTAATCCAACCAACCTACCGACTGCTCGTGTGAATTTTTCCAAACTCTTTTTACATACTGGTGTAGATTTTACCAGTCATATTTATGTTAAAGGCAAAGATGGCGAGTATAAAATGTACATTGTCCTTTTTACATGCATGAGCATTAGGGCAGTACATTTAGAACTGGTACCTGTAAAATCGTTCATACAGGCCTAACTATTAACAGATTTAAAGAAAACCTTCCTCTTTGGTTTTGGTATGAATGGATAAGGCAGGAAGAATCCTCCTGGCACCATGATCAATTGGGTTGCCTTTCTAAGGCTCAGATGGAGTGGATTTGTCCGTAAGTGAATTATGTAACATAGAATGAAGTCGCTACTTCTGTAGTCGTGCTGGAGAGATTTTCCATCCTTCGTAATTTGATTAGTGTAACTTCATTGATCTTTGAGTTTGTTAACAGATTAAAAAAGCGAGTGATGGATCCCAAGTTACAGGCAAATAATAATTGGTCTCAATTTGACAATTTTATTGTTTCCATGTTGTAATGCCCAACCAAATAACACTGAAATACAAATCTGATCTAATTATCAAACAATCTATCGACTAAAAAAAATATGTGATTACAGATGGCCAAGTAGTTCTGTCTTGGATTCTTGCTGATTTTGTCCAAACAAAAACTATGTTTGTAAGACATAGATTACAGGACATAACTCAAATGACGGAGAACATTAAAACTGATCTTGATATAAATGTGAATTTTAGATATGTTCCCACTGCTAACAATCCGGCTGATTTCCTAACCAGAGGCCCCTACTGCCTTTTCTTACCCCCCTCTTCTTGTTGGTGAAATAATCCCGACAATTTATGTCCCTGATAGTAGCCCTCTTCATTAAAGCGGCCTATAATAAACCATGCTGTGCATACTTACCGAAGAGATAACGAGTCTGTGACGAAGATCACTGACAAGCCTAGAAAATAGGATTGTATGGGGCTTTTTCAGAAGTCGATGGAATGGTACAAGTTAATTGCAGACGGAGATTATTTCGAAAGGGATTAGAGTTTCATATGTGTACTATAAATAAAGGTGCCTACAAAAAAACACACCTTATATTTACTCTTCATTTAAGCGGCCTCAAATAAACCATGCTATGCACCTCTTACAGATCTACAATGCATTTCATACTATGAACTCAATCGTTTTCCTTCAATAATAAGTCTATCGTATACTAATATTTTCTTAGGTTTTGGCTGTATTTTTTACTACATTTTCACTCCAAACAAGGCGCATTGCCGCTTTGATGTAGGGGGCTACCATCAGGGACATAAGGTAAAGGGGTACTATGTGGGGAGTTGGGCAGCAAGATGTCGGTTCACGTTACACTTGAACCCCTGCATGTCAGTACAGTTCGGGAATCAGGAACCCGAAAGGGAATTCCAAAGTCTAGCGGTTGTGGGGGGAAAATACTGGATTGGAAGGCTCTCTTAAATCTAGAGATCTCAACTGTGAAGGGGTGGGAATTTGCTGTTTGTCGAGTTTGTCGGGGATATTTACGTCGAGGCGGTACGAATGCTTGCAGTTTGTCGGAGCATACACCGTTAAAGTACTTGTAGAACAGGCAGAGGGATGCTACATTTCGTCGATGGGACAGACGCTGAAGCTTATATGACAGTTCTCTTTTGAACCTTGTTTAGGAGCGAGAGATTAGTAGCAGATACACTAGCCCGTTATTACTGGGGGCGTGCGACATCGATGCTTCCACTCAGTCTCAAGATACAATGGACCTCATTTTAAGAGTAGCTGCTGTGTAATTTGAAGTCAGGTTTGAGCAATCATCAACCACACTATTCCTGAATCGGCGCTGCCAGAGGTTCAGTTTCACGGTGAAGTCTCTGACGAGTGGCAAAAATGCTGAGACAAGAAGAGAACACACACAGACCCTAAAGCACCAAATGGTCACCCATTTTAGTACTGATCAGGCTCACCTTTCGTTAACTTCGGTGATCTGACAGGAACAGCTGTGTCAAACGTGATATGCAAAAATCGTTATTTGTAAAAAACGTCTAAGCTAAATTATACTATGCACCCTTTGTTATTTAGACCGCTAGTAGTTTTGGCTTTCGGAATAAACACCCCGTCAACCTCGAAAAACACACAAAAAAAGGAATAGTAATGTGCAAATTTACCTGTAAAATCAAAAGTTAAAAAAAAAAAACACGTTGATTTTTGTTTTTTTACACTTGTCCAGTTTAATCAAGACATTAAAAAATGAAAATATCGCAAAAAGGTCATATTGTACGTTCCGTTTTGAACTGAAGATCTCCGAAAAAAAAAATTTCACTTAATTTGATCTAACATTTTTGGTGTTTGTCTATAATTGGCCGAAAATAGTCGACTTTTCTTTTTTTTTTTCTTAAATTTCAATCTTTCATATTTTCATCTAAGTTTTTTTTTTTTTTATGTTCGCTTATTAAAGTTTGTTTTCAAACGAAAAAAAAACACCCCAGTGTTTTCGACATTCTCTTTATTAAAAGAAATCAATTTATTTATTAAATAAGTTAATTTATTATTTTGTATTTATATTATAAAAATAAGTGTCTTCGACATTTAAGTCTATTGTCCGACGATGACAACGTGCATAGTTGGTTTTGTTTCGCAAATTAGACTCGTTTTTAAATAATTTTCTCACTACGTATACATATATATATATATATATATATATATATATATATATATATATATATATATATATATATATATGCATGTGTGTATACGTATATGGGTATATATACACACACATATATATTACACAGGAATCACCACTTATCAAGGCTCGGAGGCAACTCGAGGATAAGTTAATATATACATTAATCACTGTGATTATAGCGTAGTAAACATAAGTAGTGGGAATATTGTAAATTAGATTACTTAGTGGGACGGTTCATCAAGAACTTGTTTACATTGGACTTGCAAACAATCAGATTGTAGTCAACTGAAAAGCAATTTTTATTCTGTTGCAATTACTCGAGCGTGATTTTATTATCCATAAGGATTATTAAAACAAATCTACTTCTGTATCTCTATTTATATTTTTTTTTTATTATTATTTATATATTTTACGTTAAAGGTCGACTAATTTGTTTTGTTTTTATTGCAAGTTTGGTATTAAATTTATGGATTATCTTTACTTATTTTGATTTCATGCACAAAATATCCTGTAAATTTTTCGTTTTTACATTTATCTCACTCAGGGTTTAGGCGTGATAATAGAATGTATTTCTATGAGCACAGGTTTGTATGGCATCTAACCTTTAGATTTCCTCTTGAGAATTTAGTATGGTCTATGCTTCAAGTAATTTTGATTCACTCGGTTTATACTTGCTAGCATTTTCTACTATTGGCCATTTTAATTGAAACTCTTGTTTTATTTTTATGTAGTTCCCTAACCCAATCACGTAATGCAGCTGTGTTTTTCTCAATTTTGTCCTGCCTTCATTATATTATTACCTACATCCCTATTTGGTTCATTCACTTGTCTAATTTCAAATGATGCAACGTGGTTTCTGTATCTGTCCTTTAAAAAACTCCCCTTCTTCCTGTGGTATATCTTTTTACTATTATCCACCTTAACTTCATATCTGTACAGGAAATTAATCAATTACCCTAAAATGAATATTTTTTCTCCAAATTTTGTTCCCCTGATTAATTCATAATATTATTTGCTATTTTGTTTATTTTACCATTATATATATATATATATATATATATATATATATATATATATATATATATATATATATATATATATACTAGTAGTAGTTCCGCACGACTTTACTCAGGCCCTATGTACTGTTCATAACTTTATGTGCATATGTATATATTAAAATGTGTGAATATGTACGGTAATGCCTTTCTATGTAATATGCTTCCAAAACTACCATAGGCAAAAGTTGGTAGCGACTACAAACATATTCTTTTTAAACGTTGACTCCAATTTTGACTCCTAAACATTAATTGTTTTGGGCTTAAATTAAATTAAAGTGTTTGATCCATGTCAAGTAACCTACATCTAAAAATTGGCGGAAGAGTTTGGCAGAGTCCACAAAGGTCACTTTTTCAACTTTTACCTCTTGGCAATCACACTTTCGACCAAAAACTGATAAAAAAACCCTGCTGCATATCTTAACACCCTTTATGTAAAATTTAAAAGTTTAGACCTAAAATTGGCTTAATAGTTTGCTAGAGACCGCAAGCGTCAGATCGTTTTGACTTTGACCCCTTAGAAGCCAAATTTGCAGCAAATAACGATTAAAAACTTGCCCTATGTCTGAATACACTTCATGTAAAATTTCAAATGTTTAGGCCAAAAATTGGCTGAATAATTTAGTAGAGACAGCAATTATGACACCTGGCGGTGGAGTTTGGTAGAGTTCTCAAATGTCAAATCATTGAACTTTGACCCCCTTAGCAGCTGAATATCTGACCGAAAACCGATTAAAAAGATTTTCCTGAATCAAAATACCCCGTATGTCAAATCTCGAGTCTGTAGACCGACAAATGGCAGATTTATTTGGTAGGGAAGTGTACACAGACAGACAGACACAGACAGACATTTTCACTTTTATAGATATGTAGATTGTATAATTGCTTAGACTGCAGCGGTTATGAATAAGATTTTTACTGTAATCTTATTAATTATTTTATTTAATTTATTCTCTAATGAGGGAGGGTCTTTTCAATTAAAAAAATATTTTAGGAATATAATATGAATGTGTTCGCTAAAAGGCGGATTACACCAGACTTGTTTTTTTCGTCTGTTTCTCTTATTTTTTACATTATCGCCGTTATATGCCTTCTCATTTTTTTATGTCCTTCTTTTTTATTCTTTCTTATTGTTATTTGTATACTTATTTTTATTATAAAGGTTTTCTATTCTTTCCATTGCCACGTTGTATATAATTGTGCAGTTTTTACTGCTATGTTTATTATTCACCTCCCTTATGTAATTGATTTCGCTAGGGTATCCTGATTTAGTTAAAGCTTTATTATAACAATCCTTATTCTTATCAAAATATTTTCCTTTTGTGATAACCCGAATATTCTTTTAGATATACTGGTGATAATATATTTTTCATACACATTCACTTTACAATCTATATAGAATAGTGTAATACATATCCAAGCAGATATTATTATATAAAAAGGCAATACTTTTCATGATACTTTCTTTTTTTTTTTGATTTTCCGTACAATCTGTTTTACATAAAAATTGTTTAGGGAATTTCAATAGTTATCATGGACGCTTTCGATTAGGCTGCGAATCATCTTCAAGTGTTGAGACAGTTGAAGTGAATAGGAGTGAAAACGGAAAGTCGAAAAGTGAAAAATAAAATCGATACGATAAATGGTATTGATTGATTAAAGATTATAGGTATCTGACAAGTCGATATAAAGTCAATTAAAAGTCAATCAAAATCTAAGTCGATTAAAAATCTGAGTAATATCAACGAATCCATGGGTTAATATGTTAATACATTGTTGCTCTTCGAGAATGCGATGTTGGTAGGAGATGGGTTCTAATGTGGGATGCTTCATGAATTTTTAACCTTTTAAAATTGATTTCGTGTTGTACAATTAGTGTGTTATCAACAAACACTTTTTGGAGAAGGCAGTTATGTTATTTTATGAAATGCTGGTATAAGGCGCCGCATCGTATGTCTGCAGGACAACGTTATCATTGTATGTCAAATGTATATATTATTCTTTTGTATATTTTGAGAGTTACATATTCTTAGACAGCATGTGAACTTATATACAAAATTTGTTTGCTCTACTATTTTTTAGTCAAGGAGGAGTTGTTTTTTTACCACGAGTATTTAGTTCTTAGCATCTTATAGTCTATATATCTATAAAAGTGAACGTGTCTGTGTGTGTGTCTGTGTGGGTGTCTGTGTACATTTCTCTACGCAATAACTCTGTAAATTTTTAGTCTACAGACTCGAAATTTGAAATACAGGGTACTAAGATTTGGGAAAATCGATGTGATCGGGTTTTGGCCAGAAATTCCGCTGTTAAGGGGTCAAATTTCAGCGATTTGACCTTTGAGAACTCTACCAAACACCTCCGACAATTTTGGGTCTAAACACTTGACATTTTAGATATTAGTTTCTTGGACATGGATCTAATTTAATAATTTGATTTGAGCCCAAAACAATAAATATTAAGGTATCATAATAGGGGTCAAAGTTTTTTAAAAATTACCGTTTTTTTGTTTGTTTTTTTGTTTTGCTCAGCATACACCTTCAAACACCCGGGCAACGCCGGGCACCCATTGCAAGTAAATAATAAATTTCATTCTACAGTTTAAATCAACTTAGATAAAGTATTTCTGGACGATGCTTTTAATTGTATTTTCTTGAACTCTATAATATAGTTTCATACATTTTGGTAAAATATATGAGTAAAGTGGCATTATGCTGGTAATATTATTATAAGGGTTAGGGTTAGGGTTAGTGATTGTAACCTAGTCTTATCTGCTCATCAACAATATATTTGGAAAAGTCGTTATTGAAAAGTACTTGTTTTATGTTGTTTTTTATTTCGATAAGTAATTCTTTTCTAGTGGCTGAAATAAGTTTTATGCGATTTAATAGATTGTTTTTTTTATTATAAACTAGCAGTTCAGCCTGGATGTGCTCAGGCTCAATGGACTATTCATAACTTTATGTGCATATATATATATATATATTCACACACACGCACACGCACATACACACACACACACACACACACATATATATATATATATATATAGGTAAAAGTTTGACTCAGATCTAGGTAACCTACATCTAAAATTTCAAGTGTTATGACATTAAATTGACAGAGGAAGGTCAACTCTTTAACCATTGAACTCTTGGCAGCTCAATTTTCGTCCAAAAATTGATTAAAAAGCTTGATGCATGTAAAAATTGAAATGTTTAGATCCAAAATTAGCTGAAAAGTTAGCAAGCGACCGCAAAGATTAAATCTTTGGAACCTTGATCCCTTGGCAGCAAAATTTCGGCCAAAACCCGATTAAGAAGCTTGCCTTATATCTGAATACATTTTATGTAACATTTCAAATGTTTAAACCAAAAATTGGCTGGGTATTTTGATAGCGACCGCAGAAGTCAATTTTTTTTATTATTTGATCTCAATTTATTATTTTGTGCTCAAATCCAATCAAAATTTCTGACTCATGGCCAAGTAACATACTTCTAATATTTCAAGCGTTTAGGCCAAAATTTTATAGAGGAGTATGGTAGAGTTTGACAAGTATAATCGTTGAAATTTGACCGTCTTGACAGCGAAATTTCTGGCTTTTAACAGATTAAAAAGCTTTTTCCCAAATGTCAATACTCCGTATGTCAAATATCGAGTGTGTAGACTAAAAAATTGACAGAGTAGTTTGGTAGGGAAATGTACACACACAGCTACACAAAGACGATTATTCTTTTATATTCTTTGTAATGAACTTTCTACCAGAAATATGGCTGTCAAGGGGTCAAATTTCAACGATTTGACCTTTGAAAACTCTACGAAACTCATCCGCCAATTTAGAGTCTAAACACTTGAAATTTTAGATGTAGGTTACTTGGACATGGATCAAACTTTAATTTGATTTGAGTTCAAAACAATAACTGTTAAAAGGAGTCAAAATTGGGGTCAAAGTTAAGAAAAATTTGACCTGTGCAGTCTACCAAATTACTAAGCCAATATAGTGGCTACTATATACGTTTTATTTTTTTATTACCGTATCTTTCTGTTAAGTTAAATTATTATTTCGGCTACACGGCCGTTTCTTTGGCCGTCTGTAGCGTCCTCAGACGTTTACAGAGAGTAAAAGTGTGAGGCCGTTACAGACGGCCAAAAAAAACGGCCGTGTAGCTGAAACAATAATGTAACTTAACAGAAAGACACGGTAATAAAAAATGAAACGCATATTTGCTCTACAACAGTATTGAGCACTTTCTTCAGTTTTTATTAATTAGCATCTCCACTATATATATATATATATATATATATATATATATATATATATATATATATATATATATATATATATATATATATATATATATCTTATACCGTCGTGGAACTCGCGATTAAATTTCAGGAGGGTGGAATTTATGCTGTTTGTTTGTTTTTTTTTTGTATAAAAATGTGTTATATGTATCGTTGGACGTATCCATAAGGTCCCCACATAATGGATTTCTTTTTATTATTTAATTATTATTGAAACAAATAGATTAGGTTTATTTAATTAATTTATTTATTGAATAATGTATTCGCGAATATAATGAACAGATATACAAAGTACAGAATGTCTTTTAAGAAAAACAAAATTATTAAGTTTTTTTTTGTTTCCATTTTCGCTCCTACCTATTCAGCATGGTCAACACCTAATCAAGATTCGTAGTCAGATCGACAACGCTCGTGATAACTATGGAACTTTCATCATCATTTTCGATATTGATATAAAAAAAGATTTTTTTAAAATCGATAAAAAACATAAAAGAATCATAAAGTGAAGTATCTCTTTTCTATGAATAAAAACATGCTGCCTAAGTATACACACACACACACACACACACACACACACACACACATATATATATATATATATATATATATATATATATATATATATATATTTAAATATGTATGAAAAAAATATCATTACCAAAAAATATAAATGTTTATATATTTTCTGAATTTATTTTCTGTGTGTTGACGTGTAGGAATACAAAAAGTATTTTGAAAATAAAACAAGAATGCATCCTTCAAAAGCAAACATTTACGATCGATCCTTCGATCTTCCTCGGTGTGAATGATAGAAAACATGAGTGAGCGGTCAGAGTAAGCAGCGGGAGGAGAGGCATGGGTATATCCATTAAGGTAGAGATCTATTTGAATATGACCCTTCCAGGATTTTCGACTTGGAATGTTTAGCAACTTGTGTGGCCCCTATTCAATACTCAGTCTTTCATAAAAGACTATATATATATATATATATATATATATATATATATATATATATATATATGTGTATATATATATAAGAAAATCATTTACAAAACTGAGTAAATTCTTGTGTATAAAAATGCTTATATATATATATACACACAAACACATATATATATATATATGTTAATCTCATTAATAATAAATACAGAAAATGCTTATACACACACACACACATATATATATATATATATATATATGTGTGTGTGTGTGTGTGTATGTATATATATATTGTCAATTGTTTGCAAACATTACAAATCCCACCACCTTAGCAAGTTCGCACCATTTTTTTACATGGAGGTCACCACTTATCAAGGCCCGGGATCCACTCGGGATAAGGGTTATTGCGTGTACAGTAACCAATTGAATAGTATCGTAGTAATCCCTAGTATTGGAGATTTGATAAAGTGCCTTACTTAAGGGGTGATTCATCAGGAATTTGTTTATGTTGGACTTGACGACATCTAGGTTGTAGTCATGTGGGAAACAGGCAAACGGAAGAGAGTTCCACAGACGTGCACATCTAAGAAATAAGCTTTGTTCATGGAATCTACGTTTTAATTTATGCACAGATAAAGAGTGGGGAAAATTACTGACAGTTGTTTCAGCAAGACGGGTGTTTTTCTTGAAAGATTGGCGAGGGGGAACCAGAGATTGGAGTTCGGATAGGCACTTGCATTCGATAAAACAAAGACAGGCTCGCAACATCTCTTCTGTGGGAGAGTGTTTACAGGAAAGAGAAAATGGCATCCCTCACTAAGCCACGAAGACTATTTTGTACTCTGTCAAGGCAGGATAGACTGTTTTAAGCAGCTCCATCCCACATATGGCAGTAGTACTAAATCATTGGACGTACTTGGCTTTTATACAAATAGAGAATTGCAGCAGTAGTGAGATATCTTCTGGAGAGGTAGAAGGATCTTACCATTTTCCAATCGACTTGGGCAAAAAACTTGATGTACATGTTCCATTTCAGATCAGGAGAAAAGGACAACCCCAGAAGCTTGTTAAAACATGGTGCCTTCCCAAGACGGGGGCCATCCATTTCAATTGATGCCAGAGGGGGATGATTCAAAGATAGGACCTTGGTTTTAGATGCATTAAAAGTAACCAGCCACCTCTTCCCCCACTCTACCACGGGCTCAAGATCAGAGGAGCGAGAATCAGAGAGAACTTTGTCATTTACGGCCTTTGATGTGTTGCCATAGATGGTTGTGATATCAGCATAGATGTCAACGAATGATTTACGTATGTGTTTTGAGATCATTGATGTAGATCAGGAGGAGAGTTGGGCCCAGGTAGACCCTTGATTTTTGCACGTCAACCACTACTCTTATGAGCATATCAGAGAGAAATGATTTAATAATTGAGAAAACATTTCCAGTTATACCGTAGCTGAAAATAGTAGGCCCTTATGCCATACCTTATCGAAGGCCTTTGATATGTCAAGAGCAATTGCCCTAGAAAAGAAGCCTTTGTTGAGAGATTCACTAATCCTATGAGATATAACCGTTAGCACATCTGCTGTAGATCTAGCAGAACGGAAACCATATTGCATGTCACGAAGAAGGTTATTTCTACTGAGGTGGCTGACTACATCTCTATTTAATATGGATTCCAGCAGCTTACTCATGACACACAGGAGACTTATCGGTCTGTACTGAGAGGGAGATGACTTATCACCTGAATTCTTAAATACAGGGTATATTGATTAGCTATTCTATGGTGTTAGAAAGCAATTCTCCTTAAGACAACGCTTAAACAGTTTTGTAAGTAGAGGGGCAAGTTCTGGTTGAAGCTTTTTCAACACTATATTTTGGAATGCCGTCTGGGCAAGTTACTTTACTGGAATGAAGGTTCTTGATTAGCCTGGCGACTTCACGAACAGATATTTGGTACTGAAGCACTTTTATTTAACATCATCTTACTGAAGCAAATTACCTTAACTTTTTCCCCGTATGTATTAATAATAATAATAATAATAATAATAATAATAATAATAATAATAATAATAATAATAATAAAATTAATCATAAAAATACTAATAATAGGCTTTTTTATCCTTTTATCCCATTAAGATTAGTTCTAAAATAAGCATTATTTACAATTATTCCATTATTAATATATATATATATATATATATATATATATATATATATATATATATATATATATATATATATATATATATAATAGTTATTTTCCTTTATGCAATTATTAATAACTATAAAAATTACATGAAATCAAAATATTTAAATATTTTGTGTTAATGATAATAATGTGTACTTATCTTTTATTCCATTAGTTATAATTAGTTAGAATTATAGTTATAATTATAGTTATAATTAGTTATAGCTATATAGTGTTTATATTTTATATCATATAGTTAATATTTTATATTGTATAGTTAGTTATATTTACAATTCTATTCGTTGTAATTTCTATTGATTCCATCATGATTAGTAATAGTTAATCCTCATTTTATTCTGTTAATAATAATTAGGAAATTATATTTTTTCCTTTATTCCATTAATAATTATAATGATAATAGTTATTCATTTTTTTATCTCGTTAATAATAAATATAAAAATAATTATTTATCGTTTATTCAACCAGTAATAATAATAATATAAATAATAATAATAATAATAATAATAATAATAACAACAATAATAATAATAATAATAATAATAAGAAGAAGAAGAAGAAGAAGAAGAAGAAGAAGAAGAAGAAGAAGAAGAAGAATATAAATAGAGCGCCAACTAGAGCTCGGCTGGACAAGCGCAAAGAGAACTGGGACCTTTGGGAGGCTTAGTGACACTCAAATTCCAGTATAAACCAATGGCTACTACCAGCGAGAAATCAATGGTAAGCGGCTGTTGCGATGATGAAAATTCATTTGCATATGCTATCGAAGAAGGTGGAGAGGGCTAAAGTCTGGGGAGACTTGTTGTCACTCAGCTTCCAGAGAACACCACATGTTTCCAATTAAATCCTTTGTTGACTTGTGTGAAAGCTCCATGTGAGCCAATAAAAAAAATAATATTAATATATAATAATAATAATAATAATAATAATAATAATAATAATAATAATAATAATAATAATAATAATAATAATAATACTTTTGTATCTTTTATTCATAATTAAATAATAGTTATTTATTTTTTACTCCATGGCAAATAATAATAAGAGTTTTTTTATATTTTACTAAAATATAATAATTATTTATTTTCACTTTATTTTTATTCCATTAATGATAATAACAGTTATTTGTCTTTCCGGCCATCCCTAATATTAGCAAATATAATAATTATCTACCTTATCAACATTTGCTAATTATTCACTTATTATAAATCTATAATAATTACCCCTTTTATTAATATAAAAGATCTTATCTTTAATTTATTGGACGTATGTGTCCACCTTCTCTTAAACTGGGCGTATCTTTGCTTTCTCTTCCTGCACGATGGTCGCTGGACATAACAGAACTTCTAACCGATGTATGACTGCAATTTCTCTTACTGCTGCCCTCTATTGACACTTTTTTTGCACATTCCTGTTCGTTATTTATCCCATTCGATTATTCTTTCAAACTTCGTAATATTTTACCATTTCCCTTTTACACCCCTTTCATTTCTTGCTCTCTTCACAAATACTTCTTTATCTTCTTTTTAATTCATTTTAATTTTCTTTCCATTCTTAATATTTTAATATAATTTCAACTACATATAATCGATGTTTCTCCCCACCTCCCTTCTTCTCTTTTCTGTTCCATTTTCTTCTCTCCCCCTCCTCCCCCTCCTCTCAGTTCAGCTCTTGTGTTTTTTTCTTTCTTTGAAGTTTATTGGAATTGTCTGATGAGATCGGCAGGATAATATTGTTGTCTTGTTGAATGAAACAATCTGTAATGATTTAAGGTAAAAAAACGCGAGGGTGAAATAATAAAGACATATTTCTCTCTACCTAAGTATTCAACACTTTCTTTCTGCCTTTTTTAAATATATATATATATATATATATATATATATATATATATATATATATATACATACTAGCAAAAGTAACCGTCGTTGACTGGGTTCAAAAACAGCCTACCGAAAATGGACTCTGATTTATGAAAGTATGATAGGTTATGAAAAGGAAGGGTTGTAAATTTGGGTCGAATTTGGGGGTATCAAAACCAAAGCAAAATATGATGAAAGTAAAAATAAAATAGATAAACCCCATAATTTATTATACCATACCTGTTCACACTGAAACACTTATCACAATATTCTGTGGATCTATATTAAAAAACCTTGTTAAACTTTGTGGCATATTTCTATTCTATGGAGGTCAGATGCGAAAGAACAGCCCATAACTTTATTATATCATATTTATTCAAACTGAAACATAATTATCCAAGTATACTTACGCAGATAGATATGAAAAGTCTTTATTAAAGTTTGTGCTCATTTCAATTTTATAGAGTCCAGGCGCGAACGCAGACCCCACAATTTTATTATACCATCCCTATTTAAGTTAAAACATATTTATCAAAGTATTATTATGCACATCTATATCAAAACATGTGTAACGTTTTTTTTTTTTTTTTTATTTTTTATTTCCATACTTTGTGGACCAGGCGCGGATGCAGACCCCACAATTTTAATGAACCACCGTTCTGCCAGATCAAACATACCCATTCCTGTATCTCTATACATCTTCTTTCATTATATGTAATCAGTTTTTTAAAATAGTCAACCAGATAGGAGCCTATTCGTGACCAGACACACACACACATACATACATTCAGCTTTATATATATATATATATATATATATATATATATATATATATATATATATATATATATATATGTGTGTGTGTGTGTGTGTGTGTGTATGTGTGTGTGTGTATTTACATAGGCATCACTACTTATCAAGGCCTCCTAATATATATATTATATATATATATATGTATATATGTATATATATTTACATAGGCATCACCACTTATATAGGCCCAGAGACAACTCGAGGATAAGGGTTATGAGTGTCAATTGAATAATACAGTAATCGTTAGTAATGCAAATTCGGTAAATTGTTCAACTTAAGTGGAGTGGCTCATGAAGAACTTGTTTACGTTGGACTTGAAGACAATCAGGTTGTAGTCAGCTGGAAAGCAGGCAACCGGAAAAGAGTTCCATAGGTGTGCAGTTCTAAGAAAGAAGCTTTGTTCATGGAATCTACGTTTAGGTTTAGGCACAGATAAAGAGTGAGTGGGATTATTGATAGTGTTTTCAGCTAGCCGAGTGTTTCATGTGGACGTTTGGCGAGGGGGCGGCATAAATAGAAGCTCAGTCGAGCACTTCGCATGAAAATAACGATAAAGCTGAAACAAGCACTTTATTTATTTATTGTTATTTATATATTAATATTAATAGCCGATAGTTTGTGTCTTCTACAAGATAGTCATTTATTTAAGAAATGTTGTTTTCAAATCTTCGATATACTTATACGTTAAGCAGCTGATGACCCAGGTATCTATTTAAAAATTTAAGTGAACGTTTCTATTCATCGACCGTTATATCGCAGAATTCTCTTTAGTAATGGTGGGTTTTCCAACAGGTGCTAAATCTGTGTTATGCTGAATTATCTATATTTTTGTTTTCGTATTTTGTTTTAGCATTTCTTTAAATAAAATGTTCTAAGCTTCTTTAAACTATACGCATACACGTCAGAAAATATATACACCCATAGAAACAGTTTATTTCTTTAAATATATAATTTATAAAACAGATTAAAAATCAAATTCTGAAAACTTTAATATCTAATATCAGTTGAGATTTCTTCTGCTGTTTTCAACACTATGGCCCTTTAACGCGTTGCATTGATCAGTTGACGAATGTCATCTAGAGCAAGTTTCTGCAATACTTTTAAAAGTTCAGTCTTATTAGATGGCTTCCTATTTTTCGAATAATCCGGTCTAATATGCACCAAACGTTTTCAATTAGGTTCATATAAGGGAACTTACTTGACTATTCAAGTGAAAAGCAGCTCTGTCATTCATGAATGGGGAGTTAACTCGGTTCATTTTACCACTTAAGAATATTGAAAAGAGCCGTTCATGTAATATTGAAACATATTTAGCATATAAATAAACAAAATACTAATAGAAATCTAATCCACCCAATAACTATTACAGCGACATATATGGTGTATTTTTCAGTATTTGTCTCTGTTTGACATTTCTAATCATTTCTGAATTGTATTTTTTCTTTCTGTTCAGGATATCTTAATAATTCACTCAAAGAATCAAGTTTCAGTAGCCTCTAGTCTTTTCCTTGTTGGTGATTGTCCAGCAATCACAACTGTATAATAGAACAGACCATACATACATTCGGGGTATTCTAAATTTGGCGCTTATCTGAATGTTTCTGTTGGTCATGATTGACGACAATCTCTTGAAGGCGACTTTGGCTGCAACTATGTGACTTTGTATTTTAGTAGTGCACTTTTCATCAGATGTGATCCAGTAGCCTAGATATTTGAATTTATTAACTTATTTTACTGGTCTACTTAAGAATGTTAAAACATATTTAGCAGCATTGATATTTCATTCGCATTCCACTGACTCTGAGTGACCATCACTTTAAATTGAACCCCATGCTACGAGGGCCGTGCAATAAGTAATGCCCCTGACCCACTTCGCATAGCAGTAGAGCAACGAAACTTGACACAGTTATAAGTCTTTCTCTACATAGGAATCCCCCAGAGTTATGCATCTCTCCCATCGTTTAGTGCAGCCCTGGAGACCGTTTTTGTAGAAAACCCCAGGTTGGTCCTTCAACTACCACGTGACTTCAAAAATCAAGGCTGCATCATCTGGGAAACGCGTTCCTTTCAAAAACAACTTCATGGCTGGGAAGAGGTGAAAGTCAGAGGGTGCAAGGTCAGGAATGTAGGGAGGATGGGGAGGTTTTCATAACCACACGCTTCTGATCTGGCGACATGCGAGTTGTGGATCGGAGCGTTGTCCTGCAGGAGGAGGGTACCTTTGCTGATCTTGCCCCGTCTCTTTATTTTGGTAGCTTCCCTTAATTTCCTCAAAAGTGAAGCATAATAGGCTCCTGTAATTGTGCTACCCTTTGCCAGGAAATCTGCCATACCTACTCCTCCTGGTCTCAGAAGACTGTGAGCATGACCTTGTCAGCGGAGGGCTGCACCCTTGCCTTCTTTGGAGGTGGTGCTTCCACTGCATTGACAGGGCTTTGGTCTCTGGATCATAGTGAGGGATCAAGGTGTCATCCTGTGTAATCAGTCTTTTGGAAATCTTTGACTCATCTTCTGGGCACATCTCCACATTCATCCTCGAGCACTCGACGCGTTATCGCTTCTGGAATGGTGTGAGCAACCTGAGAATCCATCTGGCAGACACCTTATGCATATGCAAATGGTCATGAATGATAGTTTCTACAGACACTGTACTAATCTTGACATCTTGCGCTGTTCGACTTGACGGACAGATGCCTCATCAATGGCAGAAGGGGGTGACCAGGTCTGGGAGCTGTTTCAACAGACCTCCGGCCATGTTTGAATTCACGATGCCAGCGTTTTACAAGATCATATGATGGAGAATTATCACCATAAGTTTCTTTCATTTCATAAAAAGTCTCCTGTGGTGTGCGTC
This sequence comes from Euprymna scolopes, assembly GCF_053919585.1. Taxonomy (NCBI): domain Eukaryota; kingdom Metazoa; phylum Mollusca; class Cephalopoda; order Sepiida; family Sepiolidae; genus Euprymna; species Euprymna scolopes. The sequence goes on from NC_136523.1 coordinate 20,407,256, forward strand.
CTTTCAAATACAAAAACCGGATCACTCCTCGACATTCAACAGGCTCCATTTAACACATGACTCAGTTCAACCAGCTGTAAAACAGAAACCACAACTATTTCCGAGGTATAATTTGCCACATAACCCGTAGAGATATAAATCATTGCAAATGCCAAATTTCAGCTAGATCAGACAAATGGAAGTGTGCCAGGGGCATTACTTATTGCACGCCCCTCGTATAATTGAGACGCCCCTAAGGTTTTGTTGTTGATTGCAGTCTTTTAAAGCAAAACTCTTACTGGCGGAGCCTCTATAATGATAGTCTGCTAATGTCGGGAAATAATGCAAATCGTGACTCATCAGAAAAAAGGTCATAGATCTCTCCACTCTCTCATGATCCCAATCATTTCTGTTCTTGATAGTTTAAGTAACAAGAAGAGGTTTACTTTTCGCATGCAACAATAGTTTATGAAGCTACTTGATAGCTGTTCTGAAACTTACACAAGATTGCGTTGCGATGTCAGAGGTTTTAAAACGAGAATACTATTAAAAGTTGGTATGCTTATTTCCGAGAGACTGCGGCTATCTGGAAGAAGTTTTGTGCACTCTTTCTCCTCTCTGGTGAATCGGAGGATCACTCCACTAAGAGTAAAAATAGGTATTGTACAATGTTTGTCGATTTTGCCTTGACTAAGGCAAATATCTTGTACTCGCAGAAATTCTGATTTGTATAATGCTGTTTTTTGTTCGTGGATGCTTCAATGTCATTAGATACTACAAGCTATTTCGACACTATTCTTATCTGCAAATATAAATAACCATGTATTAATATAAGAAAAATGTTTATATTAGTATCTATTCTTTTCTGGGTTTTCTCTCTTTTCTCTTTTTCTCTCTCGCTCTCCCTCATTCTCACTCTCTCTCTCTCTCTCTCTCTATATATATATATATATATATAAATGCAGAAATATACTTTCTTATTATATATTAATCCTTATATAAGAAGCTCAATGTGATTACAAAGCAATATATAGAATAAATGACAAAAATTTATATTCCAAACTTCATAATATTATGATTTATTCCTTTAAATCAGTTGACTTATACGATTCTTGGCAGTATCTGTTTCGTAGCACAAAATCAATCGTTTAATTCTTAAATCAATTAGTGAATCTGTTATGCCCTTAACTCATCAGAAGAAATAGCAACAATCAATCCATCAAAAGGAAATGAAATGTGATTTGACATGATTAAAATCCGAAAATTGGAAGAGAAGCTGCAGTTACCTTTATATTTTTCCATTACACCATATTGAATTTATATATATATATATATATATATATATATATAAAGAGAGAGGAAAGAGGTGGTAAAGTAGAACATCTTCATTTTAAACTCAAAACCTAAAATGTTGCAGAGCTACGCACACGGGAGTAGAACCATTGTATAGAGCCACCTTCTGTGCTGGATAATTTATTTTTATACACAACTCCTACTATTTCGCATGCATATTTGCCGTCTTTTGTTACCTTTCTTGGTAAAAGTCGAAACATACTTTGTCACATACGTCTCTGTCGTGACTTTATAGCCGACGAACACATCTCATAACTGTACTGACATGAACTGAACCGACTTCGTATATGTTCGATTCGTGCCGTATATATGTGTATATATATATGCAGTAGTTTGGTGCAAAAATAATGTCGCTTTGGAGGTTAAAGATAATAAACACTTTCATAATAAGCTTTATAAATTAAAATTAGAACCATTAGATTCGACATTTTTTTGCTAACAAGAAACAAGTGTATTTATCCCGTTAGCAATGAAATCCGGAGTTCTGAAAGCGAGGAAGTCATTAAAGCTCGATTCGACCCCTACTATGACCCCTTACCAGTTATTGGTTCATGGTTCAAATCAGGTTATTTAGTTAGATCCATGTCCAAGGAATTTATAACTATAATTTCAAGTGTTTATACCCAAAATTGGCGGAGGAGTTTGGTAGAGTTTTCAAAAGTCAAATTGTTGAACTTGGACCCCTTATAAAACAAACTTTCTTGCCGAAAACCGATCACATCGATCTTCCCAAATCTCAGTACCCTGTATATCAAATTTCGAGTCTGTAGACTGAAAATTAACAGAGTTATTGCGTAGGACGCACAGACACAGACAGACAGACACTTTCACGTTTATAGATATATAGATATAACGCTGGTCTAATAGTTATCATTAGGTTTTAGCCATGAAACATGAATGATTCTTTATCTGAAGAATAAGTAGATGTTAGAACACTTTTAAAAGATAGTGAGAAGCGGTTCTAATAGTTATCGACTTGACTCATTGTTCTAAGGTTATCGTTTCGATATCAGCTCGAGTATTTTTTTTTATTAACAAAAATTGAACTGCTGAGAAAAAACATATTACTCGCACGCACATGTCTCAGTTTTTTTTACCGCATTGTATACTTCATTTTTTAAAGAAATTTAATACCTTTCATAACCTCAGTATTTCTGTTTACAATAAACAAAATGTCTGCATTAATTATAATATAATATTATTCGTAGTTTACGACCGGACAACGCCGGGTTGCTTGCTTGTTCTAAATATTACACGTAAACTCTTTTATAGCATGTAATTATGAGCACGTTTGAACGAATTCTCTGATTTGCTTTCATTTCGTGAGTCATTTATGAATTGAGACGCTTTCTTTCTTTATATTTTATTTTTATTTTTCCATAATCAAATATAAAAATATGAAAATATTTGAAGGTACATAAAAGTAATCCATAGACACGCGTGTTTCTAGTTATCAACCGTCGTCAACATGGTCAAACTTTCTGGTAAAGTTCTTTTAAATAGAATATCTGTCTTTTTTTTTTTAGAGCTATAATTATATATTTTAACGAAACGTATGAAATAATAATACCATCGATTTTCTATTTAAAAGCGATTAAATTGTGCAGAAATCTTGACAAGGTTTCGTAGCTCAGTGGTAAAACGCCAGACTGCTGATTGTGTAGCCATGAGTTCGCACCATGCCAAACAACAACAAAAAAATGAACACAAGGATAAAACGGCCGACTATCAACTAGATGATTGTACGTTCGATCTCTGGATAGGGATGGATGCTAATGTAGTCGCGCATAAACGAAAACTCTGTCTTTATATTACTGTATAAAGATCCTCTCATTTTGGGTTAGAGCACTGCTATAAATGATTACACCTACTGCTTAGGTAGCTCTATGCGAAGCGTTTTGTACATAATTAAAGTAACAAATTGCGCACTTTCAAAATAGCAGCGCAATATATGAAATGAAACTGCAACGCTAACCAATGCGCGTTTTACCAGCTTCCTCCAAAGAAAGAAGTTTCATGAGAGTACAAAATTAACTAGCGGTTTCCAGTCACATATATATCTCCGTTGGGGGCGATGACGTTACATTTTTGCAACTCTTACAATGCGGTGCCAGCGTATTCCTACATACAGCGCCAGGTATTCCCAAATAGATCACCCATCTAATATTCTTAAATGTATCACATATCTGGTACTGACCAGGCTCAGCCTTGCTTAACTACGCTGGTCTAAGGAGACCTATATGGGAATCCGGCGTGTAAACGTGGTTATGCCGTCAACTATATACACTGAATTAATTTGATAAGACTTTTACATAATTATGCGGGGGAAAAAAATCAAGATTTCCCGAATAATTCTCGCGATGTTACATATTTTTAGTTTTATTTCAATGGAAGCTCAGCACCGTTTGTGAATGTAAACAAATGGCTATGTTACAAAATAGACAAGCTTTTTCTAAATAGAATATAGAATTCGTTCGTGAATCAGCTTGCTCACATGTGAAAAGGTAGAACTTGCCGAGTATTATCGTGGAATCGCCCCCAGGGTAAACGGCTGCAAAAGGGCGAAAGGTATTCTTATTAATGATTGTCCATGCCGGATTGAAATGAAAGTCTTGACCCGAGGGTCATCGTATCAATAAGAATTTCTGGACGAAACAGGAGGCATTTTCACATGCCCATGAAAATGGTTTCAATTAGCTGATAGTTACTGTGAGTTGTTCGGGTCGAAGCAATAACATTTTATGTAATAGATCCGTTGTAGTCTTGCTGTAAGACCAATGATTCCATTTAGTTGAACTAATCCAAGTATAAATTACGTAAAAAAAAACAACACTTTATATTTTGCATATAGTTTCATATCTGTATTTCATCCTCTCTCTCTCTCTCTCTCTCTCTCTCTCTCTCTCTCTCTCTCTCTCTCTTTATTGGTTCTGGATATGACCTTGAAATATATCCGGTAGTGAGGCCTCAGCTTTCGGGCTTTGGGAGTGTGGAGCCACCCTTTAATTGCCATTGCCCCCAGGTCAACTCTGACCCGGAGTAGTAGTACCTGTTTGTGTCCCAACTATGGGTTAAATAGAAACCGACTTGAAAAAAAAAACACACACATATTCTATTAAAACCTTTTTTCTTCAAAATCACTGAAAAGGATTGATATGCCGTAAGACTATCAACCACCCACCCACATTATCTGTCTCTCTCACACACTTTATATATATATATATATATATATATATATATATATATATATATATATATATATATATATCATATATATATAATATAATTATGTAATTATATGATAATATAAATTATATATAAAAATTCAAAATGGCGAATTGGAAACATATTATATGGTATTTACAGCTTTTCTTCCAATTTTCGGATATTTTAATCATTTCCAAACGCATTTTATTTCTTTTTGACGGATTGATTGTTGCTATTCTTCTGATGAGTTCAGGGCATAATAGATTCACTGATTGATATAATAATTAATTGATTGATTATGCGCTACGAAACAGATACAGTCAAGTATTGTAAATGTCAACTGAATTAAAGGAATAAATTATAAGATGGTCAACACCATGTACTTTCGGAAATAGTCTTTTGTCACTTATTCACTATATTGCTCTAAAATTACATTGAGCTTCTATAATAACTATTGGTATATATTATAAGAAAATATATTTCCACAGAAATATATATATATATATATATATATACTCTTCGTTTGCTTTTACATAGGCAGTAATCTGTTGCTACACAGTCATGAGCATGTAACGGTCAGCTAGCTACTAGTGACAAGAAACCTTTTCATGCGACACAGCTTATACGAAAGCAAATGTTACTTTCTTATAAGCTGTTATCGCCTGAAGAGGTCTCTAGTCACTAGTAGCTAGCTAGCTGAAACATGTTCATGGCTGTGTAGAAATAAAAACTACCGTTTATGTAGAAACAAATAAAGAGTATATCCTGATCCACTTTGGTATTGAGCACTTTTGTATTAACATCGTTAACATCATTGGTTACTTAACCTCTGGAAAACAGTAACCTCAAATTATATATATTAATGCAGGAGTGCTCAATACCAAAATAAGGCAAGATATATTTTTTATTTGTTTTTTTTTACTCACATTCGTATGTCGCTATACATTCTGCAGTCTGTTCCAATCAGCCAGTTACAAGGAAGGCGATTTTGCTCTTACAAAAGTTTGGTTCGTAATAAGATAGTACACACATGCACACACACACACACACACGCACACGCGCGCGCACACACACATCTATCTATATATCTATAAAAGTGAACGTGCCTGTGTGTATGTGTCTGTCTGTCTGTCTGTGCGTCTGTGTACATTTCCCTACGCAATAACTCTGTCAATTTTAGGTCTACAGGCCTGAAATTTGATATACAGGTTACTGAGATTTGAGAATAATCGATGTGATCGGTTTTCGGCACAAAACTTTGGCTATTAAGGGGTCAAAGTTCAACGATTTGGCCTTTGAGAACTCTACCAAACTCCTCCGACAATTATGAGTCTAAACACTTGAAATTTTAGATATAGGTTCCTTGGACATGGATGTAACTTGGTTTGGGCCAAAAACACTTAAAGTAAAGTGGTCATAATAGAGGTCAAATAAAAAAAATTGACCTTTTTTTTTTACAGCACCTCCAAAAACCCCGGGCAACACCGGGCACTCATGCTAGTATATATATATATATATATATATATATATATATATATATATATATATATATATATATATATATATGTGTGTGTACGGAGAAAGATATATATATATAGAGAGAAAACGAGAGAAATAAAAGATACAATTAAAGACTGTAAATAATACAAGAATTTTCCATAATCCGTGGAGTTTCAATAATGGAAAGATATTAGGCGATTAAGTATTATAGCGGAGATTTTACTGATACGAGCATACGTTTAAACTGCATCGTATGAAACTAAGCATATATGTATAAATGTTTGTAGTAAAAAAAACCATAAACTGCAGAAAAGAAACTAAAAAAATGCAAATATTAAAATCGCAGAAGGAAGTATATGGATGTATTATCCAGAAAGCGATGCAGTAGTAGTCTGAGTTATAATATTAAGTATTTACAAAGCGATCTGGATAATAGCTAAAAATGAGAGTAATTCTTGTTATGCCAGTTGAATAAAATGTAACACCTTGAAAACTTTCTTTCAGGATCGGTTGCGAAACGTTTTTTTTTTCTTGAATAACTATTATGTTCTAATAAGGAATACACACACACACACACACACACACACACACACACACACATATATATATCATACATTATCATACTGATCATTCAGCCATTTCGAATCTCGCTATATTCAGCCACTCTGATGAGTTGTAGACGACGAAACACGTGTCAGTGGATAATTACTTTTTAAAAATAATATATATGCCGCTCCCCATGTGGGGATAGCAAATTGGTAATTGGAAAAATTGTTCCCAACTCGCATTTAGGTAAAAATACACTTTCGTAAATAATTTAATTCATTCAAAACATATCGCTAAAACCAAAGCATACAACATACATGATTTCTTTATTTTATTTCCTATATTATATAATTTATTTAGTTAATAATTATATAATATATTAAATTATTTATATAATTTGTTTATTTATATAATTTATTTATTTATATAATTTATTTATTAAATAATTATATAATTTATTAAATTATTAATATAATTTGTTTATTTATATAATTTATTTATTTATATAATTTATTTATTAAATATTTATATCGTTTATTTATTAAATATTTATATAATTTATTACATTATTTATATAATTTATTTATTTATATAATTTATTAAATATATATATAATTTATTAAATTATTTGTATACTTTATTTAATTATATAATTTACTTATTAAATTATTTATATAATTTATTTATTAAATATTTTTATAATTTATTGAATTATTTATATAATTTATTTATTTATATTATTTATTTATTTATATAATTTATATATTATTTGTATAATTTATTTATTTATATAATTTATTTATTATATAATTTATTTATTAAATATTTATATAATTTATTTATTAAATATTTATATAATTTGTTCATTAAATATTTATATAATTCATTTATTAAATTATTTATATAATTTATTAAATTATTTATATAATTTATTAAATTATTTATATAATTTATTTATTTATATAATTAATTTATATAATTTATTCATGTATATAATTTATTTATGTATATAATTTATTTATTTATATAATTCATTTATTAAATATTTATATAATTTAGTTATTAAAGATTTATATAAATTATTTATTAATATTTATATAATTTATTTATTAAATTATTTATATAATTTATTTAATTACTTATATAATCTATTTATTTATATAATTTATTTATTTATATAATTAATTAATCTATATAATTTATTTATTTATATAATTTATTTATTTATATTATTTATTTATATAATTTATTTATATAATTTATTTATTTATATAATTTAGACAATCATTTTTTTTACCCATTTTTTTTCTGATATCAATATTTTATTTTTAATTACCTCCAAAGTATAATCGACTTTTATAAATGTGATTCTTTTTTTACGCAGAAATCACCACTCATCAAGGCCTGAGGGCTACTCGAGTATAAGGGTATAAAGAGTATACATTAGTCATTGCGATTAGAACGTAGTAAACATAAATAGTTTGAATTTTGTAAATTGGATTACTTAGGGGGCGATTCATCAAGAACTTGTTTGCATTAGACTTGAAGACAATGAGATTGTAGTCAGCTGGAAAGCAGGCAATCGGAAGAGAGTTTCACAGGCGTGCAGTTCTAAGGAAGAAACTTTGTCTATGGAAACTGCATTTAGGATTAGACACAGAAAAAGTGTGTGGGAAATTATTGATAGTGGTGTTTGTTAGACGAGTGTTTTTCGTGAAAGTTTGGAGAGGAGGGATAATAGATTGAAGTTCAACTAAGCATTTGTCATGAAAATAACGCTAAAGCAGAGCAAGCAACGTCTCTTCTGTGGGAAAGAGGTTGCAGGGAAGAGAAAAAACATCCCCCATGAAGCTACTAAGACTGTTTTGAACTCTGTTAAGGTAGGATAAGATGCTTCTAGCAGCTCCTGCCTAGATGGTATAACAGGACTCCATCGGTGGCCGTGCCTGGCTTTTATATAGGTAGAGTATTGCATCAGGAGTGACACACACGCGGATAAGGCCTGTTCGTTTGATCTGTTTTTCCTTTTATTTTTCTCCTTTTCTTTCTGCTAACTTTAAACAACACTCAAGTTTTTAAACAAATCTGAATCGGTAATTGCATCAGGAATGGGAACGTAGAATATAATCAATATTTTGTTTTCGAATCGGAAAAAAATACTAAAATAATCCTATCACTACTGTGTGTTTGTTTAACTTATGGGATGTGCTTATGTCAAGCCGAGAAATTTGAATGTCAGTATATTAGGGAAGATGGAATTGGTCATCGCAACCGGATGTTTTAGTTGTGAGGTTCGATGCCAAAATGATTCGTTGAATCGTGTAATTTGTGGACTGTGTACTTGTCTGTTTGTTGTTGTAATTTTATTTTTACTATACTTAAATTTTCATTTGTTGGTACGAATTAGAAAATTATATATATTTATTAGTATTAACCTATCCGCAAAAGTAGACTCTACAGATACCCCCTTCCAACTTTTGCGAAAATAAAAGCCTATTGTAGGGAAAATTTTGGTGTAACTGCAGTCATGGAAGCGGACTGCTAAGGGTGGCATGGACGAACTCGAAAACCGACCGACGGGACACAGAACGGCGACAAGTCATCAGGTTCGATCGCGTTTTAATTTGCATGACTGAGACAATATAAGGCCGGCAGTGGAGAGGTTGGGATCGAGTTGAGTCGAGTTGAGTTCTCGAAACCCGGACTGACGTGGTAAAGTTTGGGATCGATTTGAGCCGAGTTGAGTTCTCGAAAACCGGACTGAACGTGTTAGAGCGAAGAATGGTGCCAAGAATCCAGCCCAGGTTTTTTTTTTTCTATTAGACCTATGTAATACTGTCTTTTAGGGCAATTCTCAAATTTAAAAACACATGGTTTGTAGCTAAGTATTTCCAGATGAAAATCGGAACCCGTAATCAGGATGGGAAAATCAGAACCGCATCCATATTATTTTTTGTTTGTTTGTTTGAAATCAGAAAAGACATAAAAATCGTCGAATCACTACTGCGTACTTCTTTTAACTCGTGTGAACTGTCGATGCCAATCGAGGAATCTTGAATATCAGCATTCCAAGAAAAAAGCAATTGGTAATGGCACTCGGTTGCTTAAAAGGATTCTTTAGTTGTTTTTATTATTTTTTTTTTTACATTTTCAATCTAAAGAAGGCACATTGCCACTTTTAATTTATGGGGCTACTATCAGGGGCATAAACTACAGGGGTACTTTGTAGCGAGTTGGGCAGCAAGATATCTGTTTACATAACTCTTAAACTTCTGCATGTCTGTACAGTTCAAAGTAGGGACCTGGAAAAGAGTTCCTAAGTCTAGCAGTTCTAAGGAAGAAACTAATGGAGTAGAAATCTCTCTTACGTCCAGGGATCTACCGTGAGATTTAGCTGTTTGTCTCGTTTGGGGGGGCATTTATGTTGACTGGCGCACAAGCGCCTACAGTTCATCAGAGCATTCACCACTAAAATACTTGTAGAACAGGCAGAGGGATGCAACATTTTGTCGATGTGACAGAGGTTGCAGCTTAGATGGCAGTTCAGGACCTGTCAGGTTGGCGACTCTCTTTTGAACCCTGTTTAGGAGCGAGAGACTAGTAGCAGATGCGCCTGTCCAAATGTGACAACAATACTCCATACATGGACGAATGGAGGTGCAGGATACTTTCAGGCATTAGTGGTTTTCTAGCACCATAGAGAGCCTAGTTGTTGATGGAAATCAGCTTTTCGTTGGTAGTATTAAAAACGATCATCGATTTTTTGTTTCATTCTTCGACAGACTTGTGGTCATTTCTCCAATATCTAAGTCATTGTCTTGTTTGTGTAGACATTCGATTTGCTTTCAAGTCGAATATTACGCTACCAGGAAAGGCACTTATATCGATTGTGATTGGAACTGCGACGTCTGTTATATTAACCAGAAATGAGATACTGACAAAATAAGATGCTGTTTAGATGTTCGGCCATTAAAAATAACGTGGATCAATATTTTATCCAGAGCAGATACCCTGCTGAAGCCGAAGTTTCATTGGCGTTTTTCGCAGATAATGTAAACCGCAGGGATATGTTGAACGACGTAGCTGAGGAAATTACGAGGCATTTGCAATAAGTTTCCAGATTTGTTTGCACAGCCATTTAAAACTGTAGTTGACTCTTGAAAATCCAGTATCTACTATGCTATTGCTATGCGTCTTATGAGATGACCGACTCATTTTTATGATTTCAGGTTTAAATAGAGAACTACAATAGAGATTGGAATAGACTTTACTAATGCCTGATTGTCGCGGATGGCGAATTTCAAAAATGCAATCTGAAGAGAACAACACTTTAGACGAGGGGCATGCAAACCTTGGAAAAATGACACAGACACGTATAGACTGCTTCGGGCTGCTTTTAGACTATATAACATGAATCAAGCATCAGTTCTTGAGTGGCATAAGAGATTTAAGGAAGGCAGTTAGCCTGCGAAGGATGATGAGAAGCGTGGGAGGAGTAAAGAAAGATACAACACCGGAGTGGATTGGCCAAATAAAGAATTTCATGGATAATGACCGTATGTACATCAAGACAATAAGGGCACTGTTTGATGTCAGTGTGGGAACTGTGTTACAATTATTCGCAAGGAACTGAGGATGCTGAAAGATTTGCGCGAATGCACCAGTCTGCAACTCCATTTTTGCCACAGACTATTTGACTATCCATTAGTCATAAGACAGTTCTGTCTCACTCCCTATACCCCAAACCTTGTTCCCTGTGACTTTTGGTTATTTTCTAAGCTGAAGTAAACAACTTAGAGGCTTCATCATTTGTTTGTATGCTAGCCGCAATTGGGCGACTTTCACAAATCGCTTTCCAAGAAAACTCCCCTCTTCTCTGATATATTTTTACATAAGAGTCACCAGTTATCAAAACTCAAAGACCACTCGAGGATAACGGCTAATGAGTGTAAGGTAGTCAATAAGACAATATTAGAGTAATTAGAAATACAGTGAATTGGATTACTTAAGGGTGCTCATCAAGAACTTGTTTACATTGGACTTGAAGACGACCGTATTATAGTCAGTTGTCAAGCAGAAATCCGGAACAGAGTTCCAGAGGTGTGCAGTTCTAAGAAAGAAGCTTTTTTCATGGAATCTTTATTTAGGTTTAAGTACAGATAAAGAGTAGCGGCAAAATACTGATAGTGGTTTAAGCTAGATGAGCGTTTTTCGTGAAATTTAAGCGAGGGGTGGGGTCATAGATTGGACCTAACACCAGCATTTGCCTCTGAAATAACGCTAGAGCAGAGATAGACTTGCAACGTTTCTTCTGCGGGAAAGAGGCTGTAGGGAAGAGAAAAAGACATACCCTACTAGGTCACGAAGTCTTTTTGAACATTTTCAAGGCAGGATAAGTATTTCCTAGCAGCCCCTGACCAGATATGGTTACGGTAGTTCATTATATGATGTACTTTGATTTTATATAGGTGGAGAGATGCATCGGTAGTTGGATACATAATCCAGCATTTTCCAGCGACCCTAACAACGGATTTGGTGTACGTGTTCAATTTTGAAGCAGGGGTAAAGATCAGACCGAGAAGCTTTATTGTTTTGACTTTTTTCAATCCATGTTTATCATTGCTTCCACATGTCTCACTCATATAATTTTTTTTCTGACAGTTGTTCCTACAAGCTCACCTCTTTTACATTAATTTACGAAAGCATAATTCTAATAATTATATTTATTTAATTAATATCTGCTTGCATGTGTTATAAGTTTTTTTTCTTTAAATTATCTCTTAAATTAACTTTTCCCTAATCGTATCTTTGATTATATTTCTTTCTGGGTAACTCATCTTTATGCTTTTTTTTCGCTATTAACTTCCTAAATTATTGTACCTCTGCTGATCCATGCGTACGGCTTTTAGAACTTGAGTTTCGAACAAACTTATCTCTGATAAGACCTACTATTATCTCTCTTGTTCGCCAATCGATCTGTATCAATTATTCTTCGCGCTTGGCATTTTCCAAGAAACTGTCTCCGCTGGCTCAAATGTTTACATCCACCTTTACAAGCTTTCGCATAGAGTCTTTTATCATATTCGGTTTAATATCTATTTACATTAGAGCACGTTTTGGGAGGCTTCGAATAGTCGAGCTGGTCACGTCTTCAATTATTTCTCTTTCTCTCCAATGCATCCGTATCGTTTCTTCCCAGTATTTTTTTCTTGCGATGTTTGCTGCCAACTGTTCCTTCCGCCTAAACTGTCCTATATCTATTTACCAAGAAATTATCATCAATGGATCCACCATCATTTTAAGTTTAACATCTTTTTCATTCACGCTAAAATGCACTAAACTACATTTTATACATTAATTTCAATCTTTACCTATCTCAGTGTTTTTTTACTAATTTTTGTTTTCCATCCAGTCCCTTGAAAAAATTTTTTATGTTGCTTAGATTTTTTATGACAACTGTCCTAACTATCTTAACTATTCTATATCTATATATAAAAGCAGATACTCCATTTTTCTGTCACCGTGCTATAAAGTTTGCCCTCTGCTTATCATACTAGACGGAGTTACCGATATAATCTTCGAAAATCCTATAGACCGATTACCGCTAAGCCGGTATTTTTCTGACCACGTGTTTTTGTGTTGTCAAGGAGTTAAAAATGACTACCCAATCGCGGCACATCATCTGACTACATCGGTGCCGTATGCATGGATAAACGTCCGAGATAAAACAGACACCACTGTGGAGTATCTTACAAAAACAACGGACTGGCATACGAAGGCTGAAGACTGCCGATAGATGAAACACACAACATTATTAACGCGTTTAATTTTTTTTCACACTTTTGCCCAGGAGGCCAGGCACAGGGGCAAATTAGGTTCAGTAGCTCAGGTCTGGTAGAGTCAACATTAATGCATTCTGTCGACGGCTTGAAGAACATGCTAGCTTTGTATCTCTGGCCAAGTATTTCGTTATCCCTCTTTCTCTCAAATATAGTTGTATCACTACATCCCTTTTTTCCGGGCGTTCTTTTTAATCTCGACTATTCTATATATTTTAACATATAACTGGCCTTATTTCATTCAACATTGTGCTCTACATAATTTAACAGCCCCTGCTACATCAACTGCTCTACATCTGCTTATTAAAGTTTTCCTACGTATTCGTTTATCACTGCATTCGCTATACAGTCTCTTTACATGTTGGCGTGTTTTTGGGTGGCTTTCAGAAAAGACAAACCGATTTATTGTTTTGTCAATTCGTTAATTATACTGTTGCGACATTTTGGCTGGGGAATCTGTGTCTCATTTGAAGGTTATTGATAAACTGTAGAAACGTATCTGTAACTTTATTAGCGCCTCAATTTCTTATTAACTGAAACCTTTACTTCAAAGACGTACCTCTATAAGGCAACCATTCGCCCATGTATGGAGTATTGCTGTCATATTTGGTCTGGTGCATCGGCTACTAGTCTCTCGCACCTTGACAAGGTTCAAAATAGAGTCGCAAATCTGATAGGCCCTGAACTGGCATCTGAGCTTCAGCCTCTGTCCCATCGACGAAACGTTGCATCCCTCTGTCTTTTCTACAAGTATTTTAATGGTGAATGCTCTAACGAACTTGTGCCCCCGCGACGTGAACACCCTCGACGGACCCGACAGGCTGCACAATCCCACCCCCCACACTGTAGAGATCCCTAGATGTAAAAGATCTTTCTACTCTAGTAGTTTCTTCCCCCAGAACAGCTAGACTTTGGAATTCCATTCCAGGTCCCTGCTTACCCAACTGTACTGACGCGCAGAAGTTCAAGTGCAAGGTGAACAGACATCTTGCTGCCCAAATCCCTACAGGGTTGGTTGGTTGGTTGGTTAGTTGTTTTTGTTTTACGGCATATCAACCCTTTTCGGGTTATTTAATGCCGAATCCAAAGATTTTGAAGAACATTTTTTCAATAGAATATATTTGTTGTTTTCAGATCAGTTTCTATTTAACCCATAGTTGAGACCCTAACAGGTACTACCACTCCGGGTCAGAGTGGACCTGGGAGCAATGGTAATTAAAGGGTGGCTTCACACTCCCCAAAGCCCGCAAGCTGGGGCCTCACCACTGGATATAGTTTAAGGTCATATCCAGGACCCTGCTTACAGGGGTCACAAGGAAATAAGAACATAGAAGTAGAGTAACAAAATATACTGATAGGAACATTAAAAAAATGAGGGTTGTTCCTCCAGCCGACGGAAGAACCTTGCTTGATCCATCCCATATCGTCTTCCTCCACACAGTTTTGTAATCCGGCATTTATTGTGTGTTGATCAGTTAATTCGTAGGTAACACAAGTAGTGCCACCACAACATTACCCAATCACATTTTTTAATTACATTTTCACCCCAAACAAGGCACATTGCCACTTTGATGTAGGGGGCTACTATCAGGGGCATAAGCTACAGGGGTACTATCTGGGGAGTTGGGCAGCAAGATGTCGGTTCACGTTACACTTGAACTTCTGCATGACAGTACAGTTGGGGAAGCAGGAACCCGGAAGGGAATTCCAAAGTCTAGCGGTTCTGGGGAATAAACTACTGGAGTAGAAGGCTCTCTTACATCTAGGGATCTCAACTGTGAAGGGGTGGGATTTTGCTGCTTCTCTGGTTTGTCGAGGGTATTTATGTTGAAGGGTTACAGTTCTTGCAGTTCGTCTGAGCATTCACCATTAAAATACTTGTATAACAGGCAGAGGGATGCTACATTTTGTCGATGGGATAGAGGCTAGAGCTTAGATGACAGTTCAGGACTTATCAGGTTGGCGACTCTCTTTTGAACCTTGTCTAGGAGTGAGAAACTAGTAACAGATTCAGCAGCCCAAATATGACAACAATACTGCATACATTGGCGAACGGTGGCCTTATAGAGGTGCAGGATACTTTCAGACGTTAGTAGGTTTCTGGCACGGTAGAGAGAACCTACCTTTTTCGCAGCGGTTTTAGAAATACTCTCAATGTAATTGTTCCAACTCATTTTTCATGTGAACGTGAGGCAGAGGAGTTTAAAAGATGTACTTTCAAATAAAGAGTATTTGGCCATTGCTATTGATGGAAGAGAAGGTTTCTTGTAGTTATTGAAGGAAACAAGTTTAGTCTTGGCAGCATTGAATGTGACCATCCATTTTTGTCCCCATTCCACTATAGACTGGAGGTCTTGCTCTAATGTTTCTGCCATTTTCTTAGATGTTTATTCATTTGTTTTTCTCTCGTGTCTGTTATAGAGCGTTGTGTCGACAGCATATATATCCATCTCACAGACAATTTTGTCAGGGAGGTCATTTATGAATATTAGGAATAATAGAGGGCCAAGGATTGACCCCTGAGGCACTCCCGCATTTATATCATATTGTTTAGATGTACGACCATCGAGGACAACCTGCATTTTTCTCTTATCTAAGAAGGATTTAAGCCATTTTTTTTTCATTATAATATTCTGTTCTAGCTCTGTTTTATATGCAAGTATTCGTAATCTTTTGGGAATTGGGTCAAAATAGTGTTGGGACGATTAATGTGAATCAGAAATTGAAAATCGAAAAAATTCGGAACTTTTCGGGGTATCGGAATCAGAAAAATGTGTGTCTCTTTTCCCATGCCAAGGACGGTTCCTTTAATTATGTATTCCTTTTATTTGATTTAATTTTAAACAAACGGCCCCTCCTCGTAGTAATATTAAAACACTAAATATTTATTGTCTTTAAAGTATCAGTAAAGTAGAAATCTATAGATAACACCCCACACGTTTTAGAAAATATATGCATACGCATATTAAGCACGTGTTTCTACGTTAATAGGGAAAATAACAACTTTATAGTGAAATATTTAGAGATTTACACGGAATCAAATTCGGTAAGACTTATTGGAATCGGGAATTGACTACGGAATCGGTAATTGTATTGAAATCCAAATGTTAGCACGAAATTGGTTAAATCGTAGAAAAATATTGGAATCGTCCCATCACTAATTCAATCGAATTTATCTCTCGCCAAATATAAAAATTCCCTCTTTTTTTTTTTAATCAGTCCTCGTCATGCCTCTTCAGGTTTTGCTTGGCTGTCCAATGTAAAGAATCCCTTTTGTTTTAATCGTTATACACGTATTAACCGGCAATAGAACAGTGCATTTTGTGGATATTTAACTAGTAAATAATATGAATTTCTTTGTAAATAATCCGGCGATTCACCAGTACTGTTTTTTATCCTTATTATTTCTGTATGTGCTTGCACGATGCCGTATGCAATGCTTTGATTTATTGCATTATAAAGTATGTTTTCATTGCAGACTCGCTAAACCGCATTCACCTTTCTAGGGATTCCCTAGAGCAGTGCCGTAACTAAATAAGCAACTCGTTCTTATTTTTCCATTCACCCTTGACATTATATCTTCTCAAAGAAGTATGCGAATTTTTGTTAGCTATTTTTCCTGCTAATTGACGTGCGACACCGGCTGGTCCACGTTTACTAGCGCAATCTTTTGAATTCATAACGTATTCTTACGTCATCATATTCTGTTTAACATCACTTTTTCATACAAGCATGTGTTGGACAGCTTTCAGAAATTTATTCTCAACTAACCAATTAATTTTCGTTTATTACGCCTTCTCCTCTGAATTCCTTTGTGAACACATTCTCGTGTTTTTGTTAGAACTCCCCGCGCAACTCAACGGTACCACTAAGAACCGTGTTCTTACATTATTGCATTCTTTATAGGCTGACACGTTAAAGACACCACTAGCAAATTGATCTCAAAACTAAAATAGAGCGTGTGTGAGGGCTTCTGCGAAAATATTAACAGTAACAGCAGCCTTTAAAGCACGTATGCAAATTAGCAAGTGTGCGCAAGTTAGCGCTACGAGAACAAAAGGCGAAAATAAACAGCTCGTGGTCGAGCAAAAAAAAAAGACGAAGAAAATTTGATGGTAGTCAAAATGGACGTGTGTGACGCAAGCGAAAAAGCGCTGGCTAGGGCCACCGTAAGGTGGCGGCGACAGGAATTATTTTAAAAGTACGTGTGTGTGCGTGTGTGTGTGTGCGTGTGTGTGTGTGCGCGTGTGTGTGTGTGTGCGTGTGTGTGTGTTTGTGTGTGTGTATGTGTGTGTGTGAAAAACTAGGAAATATAATGAAATCCGTTGTTTTGGAGGAACCACAAATAAACGCATTTCATTTTATTCAATTCAAAATTTCATCCTAAACAAGGCACAGTGCCTCTTTGAAGTAGTTGTCTACTGTCGGGGACATAAGTTGCAAGAGTATTATGAAGGTAGATAAGCAGCAAGATGTCTGTTCACATTACACTTGAACTTCTGCATGTCAGTACAGTTGGGAAAGCCGAATCCAGGAAGGGAGTTCCAAAGTCTAGCAGTTCTTGAGAAGAACTGTTGCAGTAGAAAGCTTTTTACACCTAGGGATATCTATTGTAAAAAGGTGGGATTTAGCCACCTGTCGGGTTTGTCGGAGGTATTCACGTCTATGGGGGTACAAGTGCTCGTAGTTCGTCAGATCATTCACCGTTAAAGTACTTTTAGAACATGGAGAGAGATTCAACATTTTGTGGATGGGACAGAGCTTGAAGCCTAGATGACAGTTCAGGAACTATCAGGTTGGTGACTCTTTTTTGCACTTAAAAATATGCAGAGTCGCATTCATATATTTCCCCGTTTTATTTGTGCGTTTTATTTGTGCGTTTCCCTGTTAACAGTACCAGACAGCTTGTGGTTCCGATAGGTTTGAACTGTAACAATTCAGTAAAATAATAAAAAAAAACAAGTTATCGCCAGCTTACATATTAAGCTGTCTTTTTCTTAAGTTGGATTTATCACATAATTCAGTTTTTTTCCCTTTCACTTGAGGCATTAAATTAATGTTCACCTCAACTTCTTACGTCGATTTCTGAAGAAGCGTCAGCCATTGTTTCTTTGTAATATTTACGAGTTGGCGTAAATAAGTTTTTCGAACTTATTTCGTATGAACACTTATTTTTTTACATGGTAGTCACCACTTATCAAGGCCCGGAAGCCACTCAGGGATAATAGTTATTGCGTGTACAGTAATCAATGGGATAGTATCGTAGTAATCGTTAGTATTGGAGATTTGATAAAATGTCTTACTTAAGGGGGCGGTTCATCAGGAATTTGTTTATGTTGGACTTGAAGGCATCCTAGTTGTAGTCAAATGGGAAACAGTCAAACGGAAGAGAGTTCCACAGGCGTGCACTTCTAAGAAAGAACCTTTGTTCATGGAATCTACGTTTTGATTTAGGCACAGATAAAGAGTGGGGAAAATTACTGACAGTGGTTTCAGCAAGACATGTTTTTCGCGAAAGATTGGCGATGGGGGACCAGAGATTTGAGCTCAGACGAGCACTTGCCATGGAAATATCGATAAAAAAGTGTTAGTGATAGTACACGCATGAAACTCTAGTCCCCTTCGTAGTAATCTCCTCCGGCTGTAATGCATATGTCTTCAATTTTCTTATAACGACAGTATATAAGTTTTTTTTTATCTTAGGGAATAAATAAAAGTCACATGGAGCTAGGTCTGGACTATGGGGAGAGTGGGGAACTGTTTGGGTCTCCATTTTGGGCGAATAGTCTATGACAAGGATTGAGAACACGACGATCCCTATCTACGAATTTTTTTATCTGGACAATCAACTCTGGTGTTATGACTTCTTTACTCCTCCCATACACCTCATTGTCCCTCACAGACTCCCCGCCTTCCTTAAATCTCTTATGCCACTCAAAAACTGATGCTTTATTCATGCAACAGGTTCTAACAGCTACATGATAGATTCTATACGTTTCTCTGTTATTTTCCAAGTTTAAAGCAGAATTATATAGCATATCATCCACTTAAAGTGCCCTTATGTCCTGATTTCATTTTTGAAATTCACCAGCTGTGACAATCAGGCTTTAGTAGGGTGTATTCCAATTTCTAGTGTAGCTCTTCTTTTGAACATAAAATCATAAAAAATTTTCAGTCATCTCAAAAAAGATGTATATCAATGACATACGATATATTCAAGTATCTACAAAAATGTTAAAGGCCTGTAGAAATAAATTGTGGAAACTTATTGAAGGAACATGCAGTTGAACATCTTCTTTATACGCTAGCATGTGTTTGGTATTCTTTAGAATTTATTTCAAACTAACTTATCTTTTGTTTAGTCTTAAAGTATCCTTCTTTTTAACTTATCAATTTTCATCAGGTGTTCGTGTGTTTTATTGGCGTTCCAATGTTAACGAACCTTGTTGTTTCAACTGTCCAGCATCCGTAGAGATCCATAGAGATCATAATTATTTTAGTATTTAACTAGTATATAAAACGCACCCCCACAATTTCTCACTTGCCTCATATTTAGTTATCTCCCATTTCCATAATCTATCCTTATCACAAGTTTTTTCTTTAACTTTTAAGTCCAAATGATCCTACTACATAATTTTTTTTACATCTACTCACGCAAGCATCTTCATCTCTTTATAAATAATCGTACTCGTTTAGTCATGTGTTTTACATGTTAACCTTCGTTGGACGACTTTTAGAAACAAATTTCCAAGATAAAATCTTATGTCTGTCTTTACCTATGCCTGTTTCTTTTACACCCATGTTAAACAGCGCTATTTTTAGTCATCAATCCTCGTCACGTCACGTTTTTTTACTTGGACTTTTATTGTCAATAAATTCACTTTCACAATAATATGAAGAGAAATTATGCTAATAATGAAAATAGTCGAAAAAGTTGAATGTGGCAGAGCTGCTTTCCTCGTTGCTTCAGCTGCTTGATGTCTTTATGACTTAGCTAGTAAATACTGGCCAAGAACCCGTACTTGATAATTAGCCGGACACTACGAAGTCAAGAACTATTTACATTTCCAGATACGTAACATTGTACTTAATTAGTTAACACCTCACAGGGAACATAGGACAGATAATAACTGAATTCCTGCTTTTGTAACAACGACATTTAGTTCCCTATTCTCCGGCCACACGTGACTTCTCGTTACGTCTGTCACGTTTTTTCTCGTGATTGTTTTCGCGAACGTGCTTTCTGTACTTTTATGGTCTTTTTTTCCTTACAGTGACATCATTTCGCATTCTGTATTTATTTGCATACGCTCTTCCGAGCTCTATTACAGACACTGCCACCCGGCTTTCGTGTGGGGGCAAGTATATTACGGGTGGGGCAAGTATATTATTTGCAAGTATATTATTTGTTGCTTGATGTGCCCCTACATTTAAATGCTGAGAGGGGATGCCAGGAAATGTTTTTCTAGTCCAGAGTGCTTCTTTCTTTAAGGGTATTAGCTTGAACACCCGAGTTTCTTGTACAATCTTGCTGTGATAGACAACAAGTATTATATATTTGCTACGGCCGATCGTCCAATGTGCTTCTCACTCTATATATTTTCTAAACATCAACTTTTATCACTGTCTTGATATATACACTTCGCAGCGAAATAAAACACACATAGCTGGTTATAAAATATTTTATCCGTTGGCAATGACAACATTTTCGATTTCATTATGACAGTTGTGATATCAGTGAATATGCTTGCTGGAGATGTTGCTGCTTGGCAGTCAAGTCAATTCTGTCAGTTTAATCTTGATTTATGGTTGTCCTATCTTCTTTCATCGTCGTTGCCTGCTTTCTCTATTTTACTAGCATAGATGGCGTCAAAACTTTCCACCACCCATTATCTTGAAATTTCGGTCAGTCCAGCTGACCTAATACTCAGAGATTCGACGTCCACTGTTTTGATTTCTTTGACGTCACTCCCGGGGCTCTTGGATGAAGGATCTGACCAACTTTCCTATGATGTGACATTTGAAAGCCCGGAGCCTGCTGACCGCCCCTCTACAAACTGCAACACCACTCCCCATCTGTAACACACTAATTGTTTCTAAGCATACTAACCCGTCTAAATGCAGTGGTTTGTATAGATGGGGATGGTGGGTAATAAACTAGTAAATAAAATGCATTTTTCTTAAAAATGCTCGCACAATTTCACAGTATGTGCTAGCATGCAATATTTATTTCATTATGAAATCTCTCTATTCATTGTTGAGTCAGCAAACTAGATTCACCTTTGTAGGGATTCCTTCGAGCGGGGCTTAAACTAATAAACGACCCGTTCTCATTTCCTTGTGCGCATTGACCCCTAAAATTAAATTTTCTCAAAGAAGGACGCGAATAGTTTCTTTTTTATCAAACCTCAACTTCCCATAAAATCACAAAGATGCGATTGTCTCTCACGATTGGCACCGAACAAAATGGAATCATTTTAAGTGGAAAAGGGGAAACAGGAATATTTGTTTTCCCAAGCCTCTCGCTGTTTATCGAAGATAGCAAATCTTTTGAAGAATTCCTACTTTCCCCAGGCGCCTTTCGTGAACACAACATGCTGCCGCCATTTTACTTTCTATCTTGCATATAAATATTATATATATACATATATATATATATGTGTGTGTTATCTTAAACTTTTATTAATCATATATATATATATTTAAATCTATAATATAAAGCTGAATGTATGTGTGCATGTGTGTGTGTCTGATCACGAATAGGCTCCTATATGGTTGACCATTATAGAAAACTGATTGCATATAATGATAGAAGTTTTCTGTAGGCTGTTTTTGAACCCAGTCAACGACGGGTACTTTTGCTAGTATATATATATATATATATATATATATATATATATATATATAATAACATTTTAAGATAACAAATATATATATATATATGTTTTATATTAAAATGTTATTATATATATATAAAGGTATATATATAGTATTTTATATATATATATGTGTGTGTGTGTGTTTGTGTGTGTGCGTGTGTGTGTGTGTTTGCGTGCAAATACTTCATTTAATCATATAAATTAATATATGGAGATATAATTTCCTGCATGATATTTTTAGTATTTTCTTCGTCAGTGTTCAATACATAGCTAGGTAGTAAGTTCTATATCTACCGTTCGTACAACCCAAAAAAGAGAAGGGGTGAACCGGAGGTCAACTGCGACTTTACCCTGTAAGTGCCCGCCCATTAGCTGATTAGGATGGGCGCGGTGTCAACTAGAAAGCTGATTGGATTACTAAGAACTCAATAGCATATGCGTATATTTAAACGCGAGATAACCACAACTTTTCGCATAAGCCTGATGAAACGCGGAATATTTTGTGTAGCTTAATTGCGAAATATATTTTCATAACTTTCTAATATATATTTATATATAATATATATGTATATATATACATATATATATATACTTCAATGTATATATTCATATATATATATATATATATATATATATATATATATATATATATATGGTCAGGTCAGGCCATACGCTACTGGTACAATGTAACCCAGTACTACCTGCCTCATGGTCGGGTCACTGGCGACTATACTGTTTCGCCCACCAGACTTGTTTGATAAGGAGGGCGGCTAGTCTCCCTGAAGGATTAAAAACAAGAACTTCCAAGGCGTGTATATTTGTATATATATATATATATATATATATATATATATATATATATATATATATATATATATATATATGTTGGGGCGGAGAGGTCTCCCGTAAAAAAACATAAAGCGGGAGACCAGTACCCGCATTAAGCTGGTCTGCAGTTTAATTTGTTGCTGTCTATCTTGCTCTTGCTTGTTGCTGAATCTCAACATTTTGAACCGAGACAGAGACTTAGCTTTCGTACAAAGCTAAGAATCTGTAACATCATCTTTGTATAGATACTCCCTCAGGTATTTGAGCGCATGGATTAAGTGTCTAAGGGAGTGGCACTCGTCGTACAAGACGTTGTAATCATATATATATATGTGTGTGTGTGTATGTGTGTTTGTCGGTGATCGATGAAAGATCTAACGTTTGTAAATTACAATTGCTGACTTAGTTCTAAAATCCCAATTATCGATTTACATAATCGATAATTCGAGCGAATGCGCACGTTGTAATTGGAACCCGATCGATTTGATTGAAATAATTTGATCGATTTCGAATTAAATCAAGTTTAAATTTCATCGCTTCGTCAGATTACGTTGTCTCCTCTTTTGAAACGCACCACGTATTTTGTCGGCTTTGTGTAACGCCATAGATCGTAACCGGCTAGAATCAGCAACTGACTTTTATTCTCGCTTGTATAAACAATTCTGCAATTGTCTATTCATTTTTATTTTGTTTCGTCTTTGGATGCAAAACTAGTCGGATGTTAAATCGGTAAAAGGCGTTAAATCCTAATAACTTATGTAATGTATTATCATGATAACGACGACTTATAATAAAAACAAACACGTTTATAAGACTGTTATGTTTATTGGCTATATTTATAAAAGAAAAGATGAAATTCTCACTCTAAAATATTTTCTATTTGAAATAGTATTTAAAGTTTATATTTTTGTATACTAGCAGGCCGCCCGGAGTTGCCCGGAGTTGCCCGGTTTTTTAATACGCTTAAATATATTTCATTTAACACAGATTACATAGTATTATTATAAGGACAACGCTCTATCTATTACTATATTCAACCTAATATTTTGTAATGAGATCTATATGTTATATATATGAATGGGCTGTGATCCACAAGTTCTCTTGGGCGTATAAATGAAACGTATTTCGTGTTAAAATGAATAAGAGACACTTTTTTATGTTTTTAAAACAGATTTGTTTATTTACATTTTGCGCTTCAAAATAACAGTGATAACTAACATCATAGGTGGAGGTTAGTGTCAACCTGTATTTTCGCTTTGTGTCTCTCTTCTTTTTTATTTATATCACTTTGACCTGTTGACTTTTTTCTCGCCAGCTTGTTTATTGTTTTGCAACTCTCTGGGTCATGGTTCCTTTTGATTGACCTGTTTGCCTTATTTTCGCCAGCTTTTGTTGATTGTACTTTTTGCTGGTTTTAGTCTAACCCATTTGATGTCGGTTAGCTTTCCTGGCCGATTGACTTTATATTGACGCATTGTCAGGCATCCTTGATATAGGTCGCTCTAAATTCTGGGGTTTCTAATTGTGTTCTTTTGATTGCCCCCGTAACACTATTACAGGGCACCTTTCCCGGGATTTACTTAACAAGTTGCAAGTTCTAGAATACTAGTCAGTCAATTTTGTGCCTAAACAATTAAATTTTAACATAAAGGGTATTCAGACATGCATAAAGCTTTTTAATCAATTTGGGGGCGAAAATTTGTCTGTCAAAATCTCATTCATAAGAGTGAGTTAACTTTTGTAGACTCCACCAAACTCCTCCGCCGATTTTCGGTCCTAACACTTGAAATTTTAGATGTAGATACTTGGCCATGAATCAAACATTATAATGATACATATGCACTTAAAGTTATGAAGAGTACGTTGGGACCGACCAAGATCGGGCTGAACTGCTAGTATATATATATATATATATATATATATATATATATATATATATATACTGGCAAAAGTACCTGTCGTTGACTGGGTTCAAAAACAGCCTACAGAAAATGGACTCTGATTTATAAAAGTACAAGCGGGTGTTTGGAGGTGTGTGTGGTGTTAAATAAAAAAGAAACCGGGGGCTAGGATCGAACCCGAAGCCCTGAGGCGAAGTTTGAAAATAAAATCGGCCAGCCAGAATGAGTTACTGAAAGATGTTTGAATTAATTTATTTTAACTGGGAAAAAATCATTCATTAAAATGATATATGATGTTAAGATATTATAATGAAAATTATTTGGAAATGCCTCATTTGAAAGAAAAATTTTAAAATTCTGCAATAACATTCTTCTTGATTTAATATATGATTCGAATGCCATCAGCTGGAAACGAAATCGAACCATACAATTGCCAATCCCTATTCCTAAGTCTACTAGCCACGTCAAGGTGCATATAATTTTATTTCGCTTTTTTAAACGGTAACTAACGTACATGTGTTTCGCTGTTCCATAATGCTTTAGCGTCGCTTAAACTTGGAACAATGGATTTTATGGTCTAGTGCGTATACCGTTACGTCACGGGCCCCTTCTGGTAGATTTTACTTGTTTCGTACCGCTTTAAAAAATATATCGATTTTATTTTATTTTATTTATTTTAATTCATTTATTTTTTTTTTTTGCTGTTGATTTTTTAGAGATAATAAATTATTCGGCATTAGCGTCTCGTACTAGGAGATCAAGTAATTAGCTTTCGCTTCTGAATATCGCCCATATTTTTTAACATAAACAACCAAATATATATTTTTGTAAAAACAGTACCCTCCATATACGTGTTTTTTTATATAGACTGTATTAGAGCGCGAACGGAATCATAAGTTCTACGGTCAAGTGGGCATACATTTACGTACACATATTTCGTTGCTCTGTTGCTCATCAGCTCATCAGCAAAGTTTGATTGTATTAGGGTCTGAATTTTAATTCATAGGTTCTATGGTCGAGTGCGTATACCGTTACGCCAGGGTCTATGCTGATATATACTCACATAAAATTAATATACGAAACTATAGATTTATGCGTAAACTTCAAGTATTTACTTCAAAAGTGCTCAATACGTAGGTAGAGCTCATTAGTAATTTATAATATATATATGGCGATTAAGATACCCCGAATATTCGGCGTTTCATCCACTCTAGGATTCTTCAGGCTTATGCGCGAATTCTGTGGTTGTTTCGCGTTTTTATATGGTCCTCTTCACTTGACCTATAACTAAACTCCTCAACTGAAGAGGACCATATAAAAAGCAGAAACAACCACAGAATTCGCGCATAAGCCTGACGAATCCTAGAGGAGATGAAACGTCGAATTTTCAGTGTAGCTTAATCGCCATATATATTTTTATAAATTACTATATATATATATATATATATATATATATGTGTGTGTGTGTGTGTGTGTGTGTGTGCGCGCTTGTGTGTGTGTGTCTGTAAAATATATGTGTGTATATATATATGTATATAATAAAACTTTGTTGAAATTCACAGATTTACATTTTTTTTCTTTTATATAACTATTGCGTATTTAATCTTAGATCTCTTCATTACAGCCGTTATTGGGATTACAATTCTATTATTTTATGTTTTCATAAAACATTTCTCACTAACTCGTCAGATGTTATTTCCATCTGATGTTATCTACAAAAAGTTAATTTCGTACATGATAATCATGGTACATTAATATATATGATAAATCAGATATACCATGTACAATATATATATATATATATATATATATATATATATATATATATATATATATATATATATATACATATGGGGGAATGTGTGTGTGTCTGTGTGTGTTTGTGTATCTATCTATCTATCTATCTATATATATATATATATATATATGTGTGTGTGTGTGTTTGTGTGTGTGTGTATGCACATAATTTTGCTCTTATCGATTACACTGGTTAGAGACATAATACTTCGAAATACAATGATCTAACACGTCTCCTTTATATATATTAGCCTGGATGCCCGACGTTGTCCGGGTGTTTGGAAGTGTGTGTTGAGCAAAAAAGAAAAAAAAAACAAACGGATAATTAGAAAGGCAATCTCGAACCCGTATCGCGAAGGAGAAAAAAGAACAGGAAAATAAAAAAAGTGACGTCTTTGCCGTTCCGTCCATCGCCAAATCAAAAGTGGCGAAGGTTTAAATTGAGCCAAGTCAATCGAAAAGTAGGGATGAATTTAGAAAATATCGGCAAAAAAAGCGACCCGTCCCTCTAGAAAATTGCCCGGTTGAGGGTGAAGGAATTAATGGTTTTAGCCAATTTTCGATATTTGTCTTCCGATCGGGGGTGCTTTAAAACGATACGAATCCCGTGGAAACCCATCGCCTCTGTCGAAAGTTTTATGCATTTAGTATGTTGATTACTATATATATATATATATATATATATATATATATATATATATATATATTAATCAACATACTATATTGTTTCGTTTTATCACAACTCCTCAGTGCAGTTAGACAAACACCTTTCCCCAGCCGTGGATTGAACCTACAGCGAGCGCAGTAATAGTCGGTAGTTCGATCCACTGGAACTTTTATCGGTGCTCCTAAACGTCCCATCAAATATGTATCAAATAAACATTCGCCCATCGCTTTTACACTGCTCGAGCTGCTAGTTTGCTGACAAATAATAGAGATATAAGCAGCGGGTGAGATACATTTACGACACTGCTCAACCAAAAGATGGGGACATACTATATAATAATCCACATACAGTACTGTTTCGTTGTATCACAAATAATCCGTGCGGCTAGACTAAAATTTCCCTAGCCGTTGATTGAGCCTACAACAATCGCGTTGATAATCGGTAGGTCTAACTACTGTAGCATGGATCGATGCTCGTAACCGTCGCATCAAATGTGTATATTTATAATTATATTATACTGCATATATATATATATATATATATATATATATATATATATATTAATACATATACAAACATATATATATATTTATATATATATAGATATATAGAAAGATATATATATAGATAGATAAGACAAAAAATTGAACTCAAAATCTGTTGTTCGACTGAATACTACAAAAACAATTTACAAAAAAAAAAAATGTAAAAACAAACGTCAGTTGTTTTTATACATGTTTTTTTTTTTTACATGTCCAACATTTTTTCACGTTATTTATTTGGCAATTTATAACTACAATAAATTGCGGTTACACTTATTGCCTTAACTAGCAAATTCTAGCATTGCTACAAATATAATTTTCTGATTTCTTTATGTCTTCTGATGAGAAGAATAACAAGAATAACATTCTTTGAAAGTCCAAGGAATAAGGACTTTGTAAATTGATTTTTGGGAGTATTCGGTCGAACAATAAATGTTTATTGTAAAGTTCAACTTACAATTTTAATTTTCTTTCTTTTATGATAAGCTTTACTCTACGCTCTATTGCGTATTGAGCTTTTTTTTAATTCGGCTGGAATTATATTTTCTATATATAAATGTACATACTGTTTTTTTATATTAGATTAAGTTTACCATTGCGTATATCAGGTAAACACTACCTCCCTTTTTTTCATTAATATATATATATATACATATATATATATATATATATATATATATATATCAAAAAACGATATCAAAAAAACATCGTTAAACTCACTACTCGTTCAAGCAGCCGCCAATAGCGTAATGGTTAGAAGCCTTGACTGCCGTGTAAACGGTCGGGTTTCAATCCTGGCTTGAGGTAGTTGCCTGTCTAGCCGCACTGATGAGCTGTGAAACAGCGAAACAGTACTGTATGTGGATGACTATATATATATATATATATATATATATATATATATATATAAGGACCTTCATCTGTTTTAGTTTTCTCCAATGGACTCGGGACGATTGGGCTACTACCACTTTACAATCATTAAACCTTATCCTCGAGTGGCCTTTGGACCTTGATAAGTTATGAATCATTTGTAAAAAAAAATGTTACAGTAATCATTTATAGACAAATGAAATGATATTAAACGAACATTTTGAAAAGAAAAACTGCAAACAAATGTTTAAAATAGGGATTCTTATACATATAGATACGTAGATACAGCGACGTACTGGGATAGATAGATAGATAGATAGATAGATAGATAGATAGATAGATAGATAGATTGATTGATGAGAACATGTTGATATTAGTGCTGGGACGATTAATAGCCATCAGAATCGGGAATCGAAAAAATCGGAACGTTTTAAGATATCGTAATCGGAAAACTTTGTGACTATTTTTCCATGTCCAAACGATTTTTTTTTTTATCTGTGTTGCATTTTTTAAACTTAATTTTCTATTACTGATATTAACTTATTAATTTATTGATTTTAAATTACGATTAACATTAAAATTTGTATATCGTATTATGAATGTATTGTTTACATTGGCGAAAATGCATGCGCATATTACGTGAATTTTTTAAAAAGGTGTGTGTGTATGCGTGTGTGTGTGTGTGTGTGTGGTTTCGATCGATTCGAGTACCAAAGAAAATCAATTAAAAAACAAGAAATAGGATTGTTCTATTCTCATGCTATCAGATTATGCAAAGTCAACTTGCAGAATCCATAATACATAAATAAATAAACACGTCAAGAAGCGACACCAAAAGAAAGCTACTTCCGTTCTGTCCTTTTATCTATGCGTCGCACACGCCTGCAGTTTTATTGCTATTGATGATCGTTATATAGATTTCATGATTTGCAAGGTCGGCCATCTTAACTTTCTTGACTCTACCTGTTGTTCTGGGTGACACAAAATGACAACTGGTC
>NC_136523.1:20442161-20502161 GCF_053919585.1 Euprymna scolopes
TAAGATCATATCATGGACCGTATCAGCTAGAGTAGTACTTTAAAGAGAACAGTTGGGCTGATCTAACATTTACGTTGCAGTTATTTTTTTTACACGGTGGTCACCACTTATCAAGGCCCGGAAGCCACTCAGGGATAAGGGTTATTGCAAGTACATTACGTTAGTGTGGAGATTTGATGAAGTGTTTACTTAAGGGAGCGGTTCATTAGGAATGTGTTAACATTGGACTTCAAGACATCCAAGTTGTAGTAGGTGTGAAGCAGGCAGACGGAACAGAGTTCCACAGGCGTGCAGTTCTAAGAAAGAAGCTTTGTTCATGGATTCCATGTTTTGATTTAGGCACAGATAAAGAGTGGGGGAATTTTTCACAGTGGAT
Source organism: Euprymna scolopes (assembly GCF_053919585.1). Taxonomy (NCBI): domain Eukaryota; kingdom Metazoa; phylum Mollusca; class Cephalopoda; order Sepiida; family Sepiolidae; genus Euprymna; species Euprymna scolopes. The sequence goes on from NC_136523.1 coordinate 20,442,538, forward strand.
TCAGCTAGACGGGTGTTTTTCGTGAAAGATTGGAGAGGGGGGGACCAGAGATTGAAGTTCAGACGAGCACCTGCCATTGAAATAACGATAAAACAAGGATAGGCTCGCAACGTCTCTTCTGTGGGAGAAAGGTCGCAGGGTAGAAAAAAGGTCATCCCCCACTAAGCCACGAAGTCTATTTTGTACTCTGTCAAGGAAGGATAGGCTGTTTTAGCAGCTCCTGTGCCCAGATATGGCAGCAGTATTCCATCCTTGGACGTACTTGGCTTTTATATAGATAGAGAATTGCATCAGTAGTGAGATATCTTCTGGAGCGGTAGAAGGATCCCACCATCTTTCCAGCCACATTGGGAACATACTTGATGTACGTGTTCCATTTCAGATCAGGAGTAAAGGACAACCCCAGGAGCTTGTCAAAACGCGGGGCTTCTCCTAGACGAGAGCCATACATTTCAATTGATGCCAGATGGGGATGAGAGTTATGTATATATTCTCCACCCCGTGTCATCATTGAAGTCGGCATTCTGATGATGAAAGGGTCGACTCGGAATAAAGCACATAATACCTGATGCATAATAAAGTTACATGGCCGAAGGTTAGCAACTTTGAGTGTGGGCAGTACCAGGTTGATTATCAATTGGAAATACCATGCGTTGTAAATAAAGGGACCTCGACATTCGGCTGCCACAACATCAAGCATCTAATGACGTCACCTTCTCGAAAGACGATAAATATGCAAGTGACGACTGCGTGTTCATTTAAGGAAGCTGGGTTATCTAGCCGTACCAAGAAAATAAATAAACATCTTCATATTTTAGATGTCTATAAAACTTGTACGATTTACACTGAAAATTGTAAACCCAACTGAAAAACCTGTACTGACAGACAGACAGTGCCTCACATTTACACGTAAGGTCGGATAAAAATTAATATGTAATGATGTTTAAAGTTTCGTTAAAATAAAAAAAAATTGTTGTTGCTAAATATCAAATATGATAAATGCTTTTAAGTGGTTTTTCTCTAGAAAAACGTTGAAACAAATTTCTAAAATATACACACTCATATATATATATATAATATATATATATATAGATAGATAGATACATACATACATACATATATATATATATTATATATACATATATATATATATTATATATATACATACATATATATATTTATATTATATATATATACACATATATAAATACATATATATATATATATTATATACATATATATATACATACATATATATGTGTGTGTGTGTGTGTGTGTCTGTGTGTGTGCCTGTGTCTATGTCTGCTATTGTTTGCGGATAATGTTCGAGTTATCACTTTTATGTCCATTTATCAGTAGGCGATGCAGTCTCCCAGGTTCCATCATAAAACCGGTATATCTCGCTCACCCATACATGGACGCACATATATGAACGCATGCAGGTGCGGGCAACCATCGATGTATACTATCCTAGATATACGCACCGCGGATTTTTTTTTTTTTTTTATCGAAACAATATCTGTCTGACACGCCAATTGTTAATTCTCTCGCATCACAACTTCCGAATTAAGAATTTCAAATATCTCGTGACTTTCTTGATTTGTCTCACTCGCTATCTTCAAATAAGTTACCTCCTTTGCATGACGCGACATTTATAGGAAACCCGACACACGTAGAGACATCATATATATATATATATATATATATATATATATATATATATATATATATATATATATATATATATACATATATATTTATATATGCATATGTGTGTATATACATATTTACATATGTTGCATGATGTATATATAATATATATATATACACACATATATATATATACATTTACATACGCACACACAGTCTTTGACAGCGACGAAGATGTGCCTGCGCGTGAAACTATTGTGGCAGAAGGTGCGCAATCTCTAACTACGCCTCTCGTGAGTCAACATCGTAAAATACAACTGGAAACAAATGCTGAGATAAGCGGAGAGCACATACAGCGCCTAGTATTCACAAATGATCACCAATTTAACCAGGCTCAACGTTGCTTAACTACGGTGGTCTCATTAGAACTGCGTGTCAACGCGATTATGCCGTATATATATATATATATATATATATATATATATATATATATATATATATATATATATATATATATTATATAAAAGACTTCACTTTTGTATAAGCTTTATCACGTGGAGAGTTTTGATCAGAACATTATTATGATTATTTACAGAAACGTATGTACAGATATAAATTCGTGAAAGGTGATAACGTATGTACGAACGTAAATATCCGTGAAATTGATAACCTACGTACAATATATACACCTGAAATTGATAACGTATATACAGACGCATGAAATTGATAACGTATGTAGAATACACACGGATGAAAAGTTATACCATATGTTCAATACACGTGTTTAAAGTGATACTGTATGTACAACACACACGTGTTCAAAATGATACCGTATGTACAATACACACGCGTTCAAAGTGATACTGTATGTACAATACACACGTGTTCAAAATGATACCGTATGTAGAATACACAAGTGTTCAAAGTGGTAACGTATGTACAATACACACGTGTTCAAAGTGATCCTGTATGTACAATACACACGTGTTCAAAGTGATACTATATGTACAATACACACGTGTTCAAAGTGATACTGTATGTACAATACACACGTGTTCAAAGTGGCACTGTGTGTACAATACACACGTGTTCAAAGTGGCACTGTGTGTACAATACACACGTGTTTAAAGTGATACTGTATGTACAATACACACGTGTTTAAAGTGATACCATATGTACAATAAACATGTGTACAAAGTGGTGCCGTATGTTTATAAAACATATATAAATAAAACCCACAAATATATATATATATATATATATATATATATATATATATATATATATATATATATATATATATATATAAATTATATTTATATTATTACAGGTTGAATTTTTACCTCTTATTATTCTTTGTATATTTCACCTTAAACCGTTTAAATTGGAGAACCAAACTCTTAGAGACAATTAAATTTTCCTAAACCCGACTGGATTCATCCTGATGGGGAACCATTCGAGTAGCCATCTTTGGTGGTAACGTTCATTACCCTTCTCTTAGCGCACAGAACGACGTCACCCTGGATATATCATATCGTACGCGTGCATGCATGACCCTAAGTTCATGTGTTAGAGTCAAAATTACTTCTGTGCCTTTAAACCCGGACGAAGGATGTAATAGTCTGTTATGCTTCCAGAAAAGCATCATATTAGTAAATAACTTATCCGTTACGCCACAGACGTAACACGCAAGGTTAGAACAATAGTCCTCATAATACAAATATGCAGAAACCGTGGATATTCCACGGTGGTTGAAACTTTTTAAAACACATTATATATAAAATGAAGAAAAGTATAATAAAACAAATAACGACAAATTTAAAACAATTTGTTAGCACTTTTCTTTTGAACATTTTAAAACTAAAAAGAATCGATTATAAAAATTTAGTTTTTGTCAATGAAAATTCATCACACAAAAGACTGTTTTTCTGTATAATTTTTTATATGAATTATAAAAGAACAGATGCCAATTCACTTGCACATTTTATTAATTTTTAAAAAGAAACAATAATTAAAAAAAAAATAATCTTCACTCAACATGAATTTTTAAATAAAATATACAATAAATCAGTCAATTTAAAAACATAAAATATTCGAAAACTTAAACAGACGACCATGTTTTTTTTTTATCTTTTTGAGAAAATGGTTTTATAGATTTTTCGCTGCTAAAGATCGACTATAAATGGATTTAATCTGTTTCTCTTTTCGGCGATGATCGTTTTTTTTTATGTGTGTGTGTGACACTGGACGTACGGACAAGTGAATACATATTTAGATAATACTATCAATCCTTATCTTAAAATTTAGAAACACAATGGTACATTAGCTAAACTAAGTAACCCGGTGTCAGATGTGAACCCTGACCTGACTGGCGTAGGAACTGGACCATCAGGAGTACTGTTGTCAGATGGCAACACATCAAAGACCGGAAATGACGTGTTAAAAGTGATACCTTATGTACTCTCTGATTCTCTCTCCTTTGATCTTAAGTGCGTGGTACAGTGGGGGAAGAGGTGGCTGGTTACATCTAAAATCAAGCTCCTATCTTTACATCATCAACGCTCTGATCCCCATCTGGTATCAATTGAAATGGATGGCTCTCGTATTGGGGAGGCTCCGTGATTTGACAAGCTTCTGGGTTTGACCTTTACTCCTGATCAGAAATGGAACACGTACATCAAGTCTGTTGCCAAGGTCGCTGAGAAGATGGTGAGATCCTTTTACCGCACCAAAAGATATCTCACTGGTGATGCAATTCTCTATCTGTATAAAAGCCCAGTACGTCTAAGGATGGATTACTGCTGCCACATCTAGACAGGAGCTGCTAAAAACAGCCTATCCTGCCTTGACAGAGTACAAAATAGACTTCGTGGCTTAGTGGGGGGTGCCCTTTTCTCTTCCCTGCAGCCTCTCCTCCACAGAAGAGACGTTGCGAGCCTGTCTTTGTTTTATCGTTATTTCGATAGCAATTGCTCATCTGAGCTCCAATCTCTGGTCCCACTTCGCCAATTTTTCTCGATAACCACCCGTCTAGCTGAAACCACTGTCATTAATTTTCCCCACTCTTTATCTGTGCTTAAAGCAAACGTAGATTCCACGAACAAATCTTCTTTCTTTGAAGTGCACGACTGTGGAACTCTCTTCCGTTTGCCTGTTTCCCACCTGACTACAACTTGGATGTCTTCAAGTTCAACGTAAACAAATTCCTGATGAACCGCCCATCTAAGTAAGATACATTATAAAATCTCAAATACTAGCGATTACTCCACGATACTATTCCATTGATTACTGTACACACAATAACCCTTATCCTCGAGTGGCTTCCGGGCCTTGATAAGTGGTGACCTCCATGTAAAAAAAAAGTTAAATGTAAATTTGCATGAATCGGCATTATTTTGTTGTCTTTTTTCCACAAAATTCGGAATATTGCCACCTGGAATGTAAAGGTATATTACTTGAGATCGTGTCTAACAGCGGACAGTGAGGGAGTTGAGCAGCAACATATCTGTTCACATTACATTTAAACTTCTGTAGGTTGGTACAGCTAAGGAAAAAGGGAGGGTATTCCGTAGTTTAGCAATCGGAGTTTAAAAAAAATATTGAAATAGAAGCCTTTTCGACATCTGGGTGTCTCAAAATTGAAGGGGTGAGATTTTACTGCTTGTCTTAGTTGTCCGAGAAAAAGAGGTCGAGAACTCACAAGTTTTTTTTATTATTATTATTGTTCCTCACGCGCATTCCATTAAATTGTTTCTGTAACCGTGTATTTACATTTCGACTACACAGACCCGCGTGTTTCTGAGGTTTTTTCGTGAAGGAACAACCCCCACCCCGCGCCAAACAAAAAGATGGAAATAAAAAAAAATCCGACTCGGCATTCTAAAAAGTTCAAGCATTTTAATATATTTCAAAAGTATTCTTTCGCACACGTGTGTTATACAACGTTCTGGCGTATTACTTGTGTAATTTATCTCTTTACGCTACTTCACGCCGGCCCTAAATTTCTTTCCTCGTGTTAACCCGTCCATCTTCCCCCGTTCTCGCTTTGATTTTCCTTTCAGTCATCGGTGTGCGTTTCTCTCCTTTTCTTTTTGATGCAAGCTCGCGCACACTTGTTGGTTGGTTGGTTGTTTTTGTTTTACGGCATATCAACCCTTTTCGGGTTATTTAATGCCGAATCCAAAGATTTTGAAGAATTTTTTTTTTAATAGAATATATTTGTTGTTTTCACGTCGGTTTCTATTTAACCAATAGTTGGGACCCTAGCAGGTACTAACACTCCGGGTCACAGTGAACCTGGGAGCAATGGTAATTAAAGGGTGGTTCCCCACTCCCCAAAGCCCACAAGCTGGGGTCTCACCACTGGATATAGTTTAAGGTCATATCCAGGACCCCCATTGAGGGACCTTTTACCCTCTGCAGGGGGCAGTCGGCGTATTCTTATGCTCCACCGACAGGGCCTCGCACATTTGTTAATTTCCATACCGCTAAAATAGCTGCTGGTCATATTTTCGCTAGTCAGCTATCCTACGGCTGATGCTGATTTTGTTCTATTACTAAACGAGCGCTCCGTTTGTGACATTACAAATGCGTGTGTTCGTTAAATAGGTGTGCGTTTAAAATATCAATACACAGTTCAATACAGCATATGGCAGTTCTGTAAATAGTCTATTTTTCAGCAGTCTCGCAATACGTCCACCGCTAACGAGGAGACATAGAGACAAGTGTATCTTTAGTCGTATTTTTTGTTGCCATTTCTGACCGTTATTCTACTATTGTCATCTGGATGCCGGAATAAACATCCCGAAAGCGAGTAGAGTGTGAATTATCATAAAGATATTTTTCATTCCAGAATAAAAAGTATCTTTGTTTAACTCTTCAAGCACCGTCATTACCCCATCACCAATGCTAATTCTCTCGCTCACAATTAAACCTCCTTTTCTATACTAGATGTTTGAAAGTCCGTTTTTCACTCCCGTAACTCTGTCTGACAAACTCATCTGATTCGCCTCGTTCCTTTTATAATAATCTATTTTGTTCCTAAAACTGACTCTTCTGAAAATACAATTGCGTTATTCTTGACGTTTGACATGAGGCCAACATTTATTATAGTCACTAGATACCTTGCTGTCAAATATTAATCGATTTGTTAACAGTAATGTTCATTAAAAAATATATTAAATTAATTGTCTGAACTGCATAGTGATCAATTTAACCTACTCGATTCTTGTTACCGTAGGGCCCTCGTCTGTTACAAACAATGCAGCGATACAAGAAAAATTGGAGCTTTATTGTTAGCATAATTATCACATAGATTTTTAGAATCAGGTACTTACAGGATGGTCACCTTAACGATGTCAATTTACTCGCGTCTTGGATAGACAAAGTTAAATGCAACAAAAGCTAGGAAACTTAGACTGTATTTTTATAAGTATCTACTGGCATACGCGGATGTATTATAGGGATCTGTCTGAACAAAGATTGATGAAGCCTTAAAACCACCGAGTTAAAACAAAGTAAGATGAAACATTAAATAGAAAAAATCTGAAAAAGTCGTGTGACATGCGAATGTTCTCAGCGTTTTTTTATTTTTTTTTACACGGTGGTCACCAATTATCAAGGCCCGGAAGCTACTCAGGGATAGGGGTTATTGCAAAGCCAGTACGTTAGTGTTGAGATTTGATGAAGTGTTTACTTAAGGGGGCGGTTCATTAGGAATTTGTTAACGTTGGACTTGAAGATATCCAATAGATTCTTAATCGAAGCATGAGCTACACAACATGGGAGACTCTATAGAAATAGTAAAACGGAGACAGGTGATACATATCAACCTTAATCCAGGTAAGACTAAGGTAGTAAGTAAAAGGAAAATATTAGTTTTTAATTTTTATTTATTGCGGACTATTTTCCTCATCTTTTCTTAGTTGTTTCACGACGTTTCTGCCAACTATTCATCAGACCTTCGTCAGGTTGTAGCAGCGACGGGATAGGAACTGCAATTACTGCCTTCCGTAGTTCTTGTCATCTCACCACGTTTTGGCCGAGAAAACCTCTGGCCGGCTTTTGGGTAGGATTGGTACCGCTATCTGTAGACAATTCTCACTTGGAACCATAGAGATTCAACAGCTCAATCAACTGCGCCACGGGTCCCTAAGAAAGAGGAAAGTAGTTATCAAGTCGAAAGTTACAAAGAAAGCACTACTGACATGGGGGACTATATGACCAGAAGGTTGCTGAAGAGTTAGGTACGTGCAAAATGAATGCCGATGCTACAAATGAATAAACATTTTGACCCCTTTCCTTTGCTGAAAAATTCACCAAAAATCAGGAAATTAATCAATTTAATGAATTTGTCAGTCTTTATCAAATAATGATATCGAAATATACTGGTTTTAATTTTATAGCTCAGTTGAAACAAAAATAGTTTTACTAAAGTCATGGTTTTCAATAATAAAGAAAATCATTGAATTTATTTTCGCTTTTTTTATGAAAAAAAGCATCGTAAAATATAACAATTAAAAAAATATTTAATTTTTACAAGAAAATTACGATAAAAGGCCCTGAAATCTGTATTAATGAATTAAATATAACGCGAAAAAAAATGAAATTCTCGAACTACTAATATTATCATTGAATTAAGCATTGTTTATTTTGTATTAAAAAATTATTATAATACCAAAAAATAATTCAACTTCTTTTTAATTACATAATTTTTATAAGTAAGATTTTAATATTTTCATTGCTTAAATGAATGTGAAACTTTCGGTGTAACAAAAGTTTTTATATAATACTGAACAATATTTTTTTAAAAAATATGTAAAAACAGGAAAATAGAAAAATAATTAAATTAAAAAATGGTAAAAATTATACAAACTTACAGGATAGGAATGTACGGATGCATGTCTGTGAAAAAAAGAAAACTAGCACCACCTTCCTCCCTTTTAAGTATATGACGTCATTTTCAGTCTTTCAACTGGCTGAAATTTTAGGCTTCTGTATATTCCGTGTTTACCAAACTTTCGTTTGTTGCGTTTTTGCGAATGGCAGATACACACGGTTTTTGAGCTAATTAAGCTATATTTTTGTACAAACAAGGTGTGTTTTTTTTTAATTCAATATCTTAGGACTATATTAATTATCTTTTAAATAGACCCAGACAACTAATATTTATCTTTTAAAGGATTTTTACGATGAATTTATTTAACTTCACAATTTAGCTGAATGTGTAAGCTTGCCGTGATATAATTTTTCATTTTTTTTACACGTGTACAAATATTTTTTTTCTTTTTAGAAATGAACTTTAGTCTTTAATCTTTCAAATATAATAAAAAATGTAGTTGGAAACTTACAAAAAGTTATGATAAATCGGCTTTCAAAACTAGGGCCCCTATCTTTATTTGTCCATTTTTGCCCGTGCCTAGAAGAGTGAACAGATGAAGACCAATAGGCAAACACATCAAACGAGGTGGAACAAAAGAAGCAAGAAATAAATAAGAAAGTCTTAGAAAAACACATGTAATTACTGTATGTATAAACAGTCTAAGACGAACACATGCTCAGCCGCTCAAACAATGATCACATGGACTCCACCACCAACACCATATGCGCTGATCGATAACATTGGTAACCAACCTAATCGAACACATAAATTCTAATCTCTGAACTGTGCACACGCATTTGTTTATTAAGCACTTGTAGAATCGATTCCACGCAAGGGATAGTTGAGCAGTTAAGATCCAGGAATCTTTAGTCGATATCTTGGTATTGATTCGATATAAGTTGATCGAAGTTAAGTCAGATTTGTTCAACGATGCCATTATCTTCCATATGTGTTCGACAATTATGTCATCCTGAACGAATTCCATCTTACTTTAACGATTAACTTGGTAGAGTTGGGTAGAGAGAGGTGTTTAAAAAAAAAAGTGGGAGTAGGCAGGCAGGCAGGATCGAACCCGTTCCGCGGAGGAGGAAAAAAAAGGTTAAAAAAAACCATCTAACGTCTTAGCTGATGCGTCCATCGCGAAGCCGGAAGTCGCGAGCGTTCGAATTAAGGGTAGTCAATCAAAAGGCGGGGTTGACCTGCGAAAATGTCAACGCAAATTTACAAATAAAATACACAAAAACAATCTATGTGGATAACATTCATAAAATAGAAAGTGTATGTATACCTAAGAAAATTATTATCGTAAAAGAGTATTATATCATTTTTTTTGTTAGATAGGCATCACCACTTATAAAGGCCAAGAGGTCACTCAAGGATAAGGGTTAAAGAGTGCACAGTAGAAATTGGACTATATAGCAGTCGTTAGTAATGGAGATTCGGTAAATTTGTTAACTTATATGGAACGGCTCATCAAAAACTTGTTTACGTCTATAATGGAGCCAAGCACGTAATTGCTTTGGGGCAATAACCAAAGTACTTTAACTTGATATGCGCTATCAGTTGGTTAATGTCCAGTAAGAATAAAACGATTAATAAGGATCATTGAATAAAATATTGAGTTATGACATGAAAAAATGTCTAAACAGTTTAATAAAACTGTTTAGACATTTTTTCATGTCATAACTCAATATTTTTTCATGTCATAACTCAATATATTGAGTTGAATAACAATATTTTGGGTTGAATAACAAAAAGAACGTAATTAGAATAAGTTAAATTAAAACTATGATTTCATGAATTAAAAAATAGATACAAATAATAAAAATAAAAGATTACACATATCTTCATTTTTCTAGTACTTTATTTGGTCATGATAATGCTCTGCCCGATAGAGCTTTGAGGACTTATCCATATATAAAAACTAGCAAGGACCTGACATTTTCCGGTCGTAAGATACGCTTAAATATGATATTTTGATTCATGCAAATTTCGTATTCTTTTTTTTTATTTTATATTGAACCCCATATATTTAGTAACGATTTAAAAAGTTTTAAAAAAATGACTTCTGCGACGCCAACGAGAATCGGAACCAAAACGTTTAGCTTACGATTTACTTTTTTTCTTTGACGTTAATGCCTGAGCTATAAATACATGTTTGCTGTAAGAGTAAAAATTAGAACAGGGAGGCTCAAACCCGTAACGCGAAGGAGAATAAGAAAGTGAAAAAAAAATAACGTCTCAGCTGATGCGTCCATCGCGAAACCGGAAGTCGCAATTAAGAGTAGTCATTCAAAAGAGAAGATGACTAACGAAAATGTCGACCAAATAAAATGACTCCTTCTTTGTAGAAAACGGCCGAATTGAGGATGAAAGACATACTGTTTTGGGGCATTGTTTCAATATTTGTCGTCCGAGAGACTGATCTTACAAAATGATACAGATCACGTCACGTTCCGACGCGTCTCTCGGAAGTTTTTGCGAGGCAAACAACCCCCCCACACACACACACACATAAACTCATTTTGCCTTTTATATATAACAGACTATCGGGGATAGCCGGTGTTGCCCGAATGTAGAGAGGAGGTGTAGTAAGTAAAATCAGGGAAGAGAAATCAAAACCACAGTAGGGAGCCCGGGTAAGAGAGATGTTAAAAAAGTGGTAGTAGCGGGCGTCCCTAACGTTACGCGGGTGTGAAGAGGTGGGGGGGGATCAAAACGACAGTAGGCAGCCCGGGTAGAGAGAGGTGTTTAAAAAAAGTGGAAGTAGGCAGGCTCGAACCCGGTAAGCGAAGGAGGAAAAGAAGGTTCTTTTTTTTACATAGAAAATGAATGAATATTGATTTTAGTTTCAGTGTCGCTCCTGTCTTTCGGTTTGATTAAGTGGGTCTCTCGAAATTAATAATTCACTGAAACATATATGCACTTATGTAGCAAATAATGCTTTTATGATAAACATAATATATATATATAAATATAAATATATATATATGATGATTGCAACGTCTTGTCAGACGAGTGCCACTCCCTCAGACATTTAAAATCCATGAGCCCAAATGCCTGAGGGAGTATCTATACAAATATGATGCTACAGAGTCTTAGCTTTGTACGACAGCTAAGTCTCTCTCTCGGTTTAAAAATGTTGAGATCCAGCAACAAGCAAGAGCAAGATAGCCAGCAACAAATTAAACTCCAGACCAGCTTAATGCGGATAATGGTCTTCCGCTTTATGTTTTTTTTTTAAATCAGAGATTTGCTTCTCCTAGAAAGGTTGCCTTCACCACGGCTTAAGGGAGCCCTCTCCACCCCAATACACATATACACGCACACAAATATACACGGTGCTAGTTGGCCGTTGACCCAGAAAAGAGTTCATTCGCCCTTTGGAAGGTCTTGTTTTTAATCCTTCAGGGAGACTAGCCCCCCCTCACCAAACAAGTCTGGTGGGGGAAACAGTTTAGTCGCCAGTGACCCGACCATGAGGCAGGTAGTACTGGGTTACATGGTACCAGTAGCACATGACATGACCTGACATATATATATATATATATATATATATATATATATATATATATATACGTACATACATACGTATATAATGCAATCTTGAAAGGAAGACAAACATTCATAATTAAAACGTTTAAAATAAAGTTAACTTGGAGAAGAGGAGAATAAAAAAAGGGAAGGTTACAAAAATGGGGAATGCCAGCTGACCGGGTTCGCCTTCGCTTTATCAAAGCTGTATCGAGGGATTTGAGAGAGAAAAAAAAGACGAATGAGAATCGAAAATATGTACAAATAACGTTGCGTTACGTTACGTATGTGATTTTTTTTTCTTCCCTTTTCTCATTCTCTTCGCCTCGTTAATGTTATTTAAAACGTTGACTTTAATTTAAACGTTTTATTCATGAATTTTCGTCTTCCCTTTCATGAGTGCATTATATAAATTTTGTTCCCCTCAAAGAATCATGAAATATACACACACATACACACACGCACATACACACACACACACACACACACATATATATATATATATATATATATATATAACTACTTCATTTATTCACATAAATTTAATATACGAAAGTATAGATTTATGCGTAAACTTTAAGTATTTACTTCAAAAGTGCTCAATACGTAGGTAGAGCTAGTTAGTAATTTATAAAATATATATGGCGTTTAAGCTACACTGAATATTCTGCGTTTCATCCAACTATAGGATTCGTCAGGCTTATGCGCGAATTCTGTCGTTGCTTCTTGTTTTTATATATGTTGAGGATATGTTGAGGATTTCTAGTTGAATATACATAAACGATCACACACATATATGTATATATATATATATATATATATATATATATATATGTATGTATATGTGCATTATTGTGTACACATAGGTATATTTATATGTATAAAAAAAGGAGAACGGCCACCTAAAACCACTAACCTAGTTCTAAAACAGATCCTTTGTTTGATAAAATGCATGCCCATTGGCTGATAAGAAGGGGCGCGGTGGATACTAGAAAGCTGATTGGCCAACTAGAAATCCTCAACATATATAAAAACAAGAAGTAACGACAGAATTCGCGCATAAGCCTGACGAATCCTATAGTTGGATGAAACGCAGATATTCAGTGTAGCTTAATCGCCATATATATTTTATGAATTACTATATATATATATATATATATATATATATATATATATATATATATATATATATGTATACTAGAATACCCGTGACGTAAAGAAAATATTTCTTTTTTTACATAACAGAAACATTTCTATGAAAGTATATTAAAATGAAAAAAGAACACAGATAGATTTCTATGTGTCGTTCTGTTTATTATAATTGATTATTTTGAAAAAAAAATACGGTTACTGAATTATAAGCGGTTGGACATACTTATAGGTAAATGTACACTGAACAGATATCATAATACTTATTATTGGTAAATTCAAATTTGATATATCTGCTTTTTTTTTTTGCATCATTCATTTCTGTATTACGTTTAAGTTATTTTAAACCCAACTCTTCCCATGGTAAATAATATTTTCGAAATAATAACGTTAATATTTCAGCGTCCCAATTGTTTATTTGTTTTGTTTTTTTCGCGTTTAAATAACGCAAATAAACAATGTTTAATACTGCCTGTTTTTTTTTACATCGTTCATTTCTGTATTACGTTTAAGTTATTTTAAACCCCACTCTTCCCATGTTAAATAATAATTTCGAAGTAATAACGTTAATATTTCATTTCGCAGATCATGCGCGGATGCGCAACCGGATGTCGTAAACCGGAAAGTGGATTACATACATCGTTACAAGATCATTAGTTTTTATAATTATATAGATTATATTATATTAAAACATTACTCTAATCAACATAGTTATGATTTTATAACAATTTAGTTGTATTAATAATTTTGTCTACAAACTATTTAATAATAATCAAATTAAAACATAAGAAAACAAATAATTTTGATCAGCCAGATTATTAATTAAATCACATGACAATGCCGGATGAATATTTTATATCATAACATTATTCGTAGACAGGAGAAAAACCCACGTTGTCTTCGATGATGGTACGTCAAAATAACGCAGGTGTGAGCTCGAGGGCGATGCTTGGACCTTAATAATCTTAATATTCATGATAATTATTAATAATCTATAATTTAATTACATCCGATGAAATGTTCTGCAAGGCATATTTGCTTAGTTCAGTACACTCTATAATAGTTATAAGAACAAACATAAATATACACCTATTTAATGCAATGGAAAAATACTTTAAAAAATACATCCATTCTATAATGGACTAGTAAGGTATATAGATAGTAACTAGTGATAGGACGATTCCAGTATTTTTCTTGATTCCGATACAATTACCGATTCCGATTATTTATAAATCTCTAAATATTTTACTATAGAAGTGTTTTTTTCTCAAGATTACCGTAAAAACACATCTTAAATGTGCTTATATTTTCTCAAACGTAAAATACACTTGCGAGGGGGTGGCCTGGAGATTTCCGGCAATTTACTGGGAGTTTATATCAATAAATATTTATTATTTTATTATTACTACAAGCAGTGGAAGATGTTTTTTAAACTAAGATCAAATAAAAAAATATGATCATTTTTAGGAATTGATTTTGGCATCGGAAAATAGGGTACAAATTATTTCGATTCCGATAACGATTCGGATACACCAAAAAAGCTCCGATTTTTCCGATTCCCGATTCCGGTTAATCGTCCCAACACTAGTTGGAACATCTGATAACTCTAAGACAAAATTCCTTCCTTGGCAACTACGAAAACCCTTCTCAACCACTGGTTGTCATGACTAATCCTAACTTGTCTTAAAACAAACCCTGTAAGCTCCACGACATAAAACATAAAACACTGAACGTCTACCTCGGCTTGTGTTAAACCTATGGCGACCTCAGATTTCAGTAAGAGGACGACAATACAATTATGACATGCTCTAAGAAATGACCTCCTTGTATAATCATAATAGAATTTTCCGAACGCTTCTATGCTCTTTTATCGAAACTCTCTTCGACAATTGATCCAGAAATCACCGATCAATATCATTATATCGATTAGAATCGGGGATTTACCGTCCGTTGGTTGTAAACTCGGTTCCCTTCTATCGATGTCTTAATCCGGCCTAACCTAACTGCATTTGCTTTTCGCCTGTAGCCGAAATCCAAATAGTTTATCGGTTAACAATTAAGAACATGCTCTGCACATCCGCTGATAACATCATTTCAATACGCTGTACGGATGACAATAATTCCTGAGTGGTGTGTGTAAAATGGCGGAAAATCTGAATATTACATGACACAATTCCGCTTTCAGAAAGAACTTTAAAAATTTACAGTGGATGACGTATCTGTGTTTACGCTTTTCAAAGGCTTACAAGGTGTCCTCAATAAGTTTTCCTACTTTTTCGTTTGAACACATTTATTGATAGTACTCCCCTGAAACTATAGCCCTTTTGAAGTAATCTCCTCTGACTGCAACGCACTTGGGTAATTACCCAGCAAATTCCGAAAGGCCTCATCGATTTCTCTTGTGAAGTGGGTGCAACATGTGCCTTTTTTTTACACAGTGATCACCACTTATCAAGGCCCGGAAGCCACTCAACGATAAGGGTTATTGCAAGTACATTACGTTAGTGGAGATTTGATGAAGTGTTTAATTAAGGGGGCGGTTCATTAGGAATTTGTTAACATTGGACTTAAAGACATCCAAGTTGTAGTCCGGAGGGAAGCAGGCAGACGGAAGAGAGTGCTTATCATTAATTGACAGGGTGTGGCTGTATAATCTGATTTTAAAGGTCTTTGAGGTGCTGCTTATGTAGAATTTTTCTATTTCTGGGGTTTAAGCGGTTCATGTTTTAGCCTGGTATACCACTGTAATTGTGATGCAATTAGTGTTTAGTGGACATGCCGTCGGTTTTTTGGCAATTGCATGTCTTTCTGTTATTCCAGGTATTAGTGTACATAGTCTGATTATTTCTCCTTAACATTTTAGTACGGTGTTTTAAAATAATTCTTTATAGGTTTTCAATTCATTATATTATTAGTAAGACAGACAGACACAAAACTAAAGAGAGAAATAGAGATAGATGTTGAAATTTTATATATATATATATATATATATATATATATATATATATATATATATATATATATATATATTAAAACCATTCAGTTTCTATTAGTGGTTGACGGATATTTCTAATTAAACATCACAGCTTGATAGTTTTATAATAATCTTAATGCTTTGAGCCCTCTCGACAAAGAAGTACACGCATCTAATATTAAATATATCATATATTCATTAATATTTTAGTTAGATTTAATTAAGACTTCTGAAAAGCGTTACAACTTAAATTACTAATTATTTAATTGTAAGGGGGAGTATTCTCATAAATTTGCAAAGATCAAAGGAATTTGGACCGCCGAATAAGCCAATATATACATATATATATATATATATATATATATATATATATATATATATATATATATATATATATATATAAATATATAAAATAAAAATTACAATTGAATTTACCAAAATGATCCAAGATAGTAAAACTAAAGTATATTATAAATATTAAAGAATTAATATTTATAAAATTATCTCATCCAGATGTGAAAGCTCGATAAAACCAAATGGAGATAGAGCTTATAATACGAGCAAACAGTTAATAAAACATGTTAAAAAACACTTTGAAAAAAAGTTAACACCATATTTAATCTGAAAGGGAAACACTTGATAAGTGGATTGTCTTTATTCCGCGGATTTTGGAAGAAATACTTTCCTTCTTATCAGAGGGTAGGAATTAGCAAAATTCGGGATAGGATTTTGCATACAAAAGTATTTGATGAAACAGCAAGTAAGTTAAAGATCTTACTTGAAAACAAAAAAGTGAAGCAGAGGGAATATGGTGAAGAAAAAGGTGATTACACGTGAATGGATAGTCTGGTGAAAGATAAATAATACAATTACGGTAGGATGAAGGACTATCCACTTATGAAGTGTTTCCTTTTCAGATTAAATATGTTTTTAACTGTTTTTCAAAGTGTTTTTAACATGTTTAATTAACTGTTTGCTCCTATATATATATATATATATATATATATATATATATATAGAACTGCCGACTGTCATCACGACGGTTCTAGGTTCGATCCTCGGCTTGGGATAGGTGTTAGTCAAGCGGCACTGATGAGTTGTGAAACAACAAAACAGGACTGTATGTCGATGACTAAAATATATTTTATAAAACCCCCTCTTAGGTTGAGCACTATCGTAAATAATCTTACTCGCTACTTAATTTAGCTGAAAAAATGCGAAGCTAGCGGTTTGTTTACAAACAACGTTTGAGCACTTTACGAGTGGCGGACGGATGTTTATTTAAATAGACATTCGGACTGATTAATTACGGCCACCGCTTCCGTAGTCAGGGGGTAGAACTGCCGACTGTCATCACGACGGTTCTGGGTTCGATCTTCGGCTTGGGATAGGTGTTAGTCTAGCGGCAGTGATGAGTTGTAAAACAACGAAACAGGACTGTGTGTCAATGATTAAAATATATATATATATATATATATATATATATATGCATATAAAAAGGAACAAGCCGTATTATAATACGGTTTGTTCCTTTTTATTTTCTCTATTTTGTCGGAATACTATTTCCATTATTTTCATCATATATGTATATATATATATATATATATATATATATATATATATATATATACATATATTTATATATATATATGTGTGTGTATGTATGTATATATATGTACATATATATACATATATATACATACATATATATGTCTGTTTATATATATATATGTTTATAATAATGAAAATATGCACCTCATATACAGTTGTGCCCGATATTATTCATACCCCCCCTTGAAAATTGAGTTTATTAGGTGTAACTTTGTTAGAATTTATTGTTTACGTCCATATTGATACATATTCTTAATAAACCTCTTCTGATCATTTTCGTCATCTTAAAATCTCGGGATACTTGTAATAAAAGAAATATACAGCTATTTATAAAATCTGCAATGTTCAAAATTAATCATACCCCCTTATTTTTTCAGTATTAATCGAGTTTCTGACTGTTTGTTTCCTGTTTGATTCTTATTTTGAATGCTTTTATACAACCTTTGATTAATTTCATTTCGTTTTTTTGCATTTTATCAGAAATTAAAATGATATCAACTGAAAACCAATAAAAGAATAAAAATTATTAGAATGGGGAAGAAAAAAGAGCTTAGTAATGATCTTAGGACTAAAATTGCGAATTCACATAAGGATGGTTTAGGTTAAAAGTCAATTTCCAAGAAATTTGAGGTCCCTACAGCAACAGTACAGAGCATCATCAAAAAATTCCAGAGCCACCACACAACAAACAACTTGATTGGTAGAGGAAGGAAAAGGAAACTGTCTGCTAGAGCCACCAGGAATATTGTAAGAAGTGTTAATGCAAATCCAACCACCACTACTAAGGACATTTTAGAAAATCTGGAGTCTTCTGGCATAAAAATATCAAGGCAAACATTGCAAAGGACTCTGCATGAAAATGGTCTGAAAGGAAGAAGACCAAGAAGGACTCCATTGCACACCGGAAAACACCTTGCAGCACGTCTAAAGTTTACTAGGAACCATGTGAATTCTCCAGAGTCCGTTTTCTCAAGTATTTTGTGGACTCACGAAACAAAAATTGAATTGTTTGGCCATATGGATGCTTCTTACGTTTGGAGGAAGAAAGGAGAAGCTTACAACCCAAAGAACACCATACCCACGGTGAAACATGGTGGTGGTAGCCTAATGTTTTGGGGCTCCTTTTCGGCTAGTGGTCCAGGTAGTTTGGTCAAGATAGATGGAACCATGAAGAAGGAGCAATATTGTGAGATACTCCAGAAAAAACATTAGACAGGATGCGGAGAAGCTCCATTTAGGACCAAACTGGGTCCTTCAACAGGATAATGATCCAAAACATACTGCCAAAATAGTCAAGAAATGGTTTGAGGATAATCAAATTAATGTTTTGGAATGGCCTAGCCAGAGTCCCGACCTGAACCCTATCGAAAACCTCTGGAACATATTGAAAACTGAGGTTAAAAAGCGGAAACCTAGAAATTTGAGGGATTTGGAGAACTACTGCATTGAAGAATGGTCAAAAATCAGTGTTGATGCTTGTAAAAACCTTGTTGATAAATATCCAAAAGGGTTACAGGCAGTTATTAAGAATAAAGGGCATGCTATTGACTATTAGTAAGAGAGGTATGAATAATTTTGAACTAGTGCCATTATTGTTTTTCTTTGTATAATGTTTCAAACTTGCATAATTTATTTATTTGTTGAGTTTAAATTAAATGCTTATGCTTGATTTATTGTTTGAAATCCCTTTAATATTGTCTACCTTCTGGTTTGAGCAATAATCTTATAGAAATCTCAAAGATCCGAGGGGTATGAATAATATCGGGCACAAGTGTATATATATATATATATATATATATATATATATATATATATATATAATGTTAAAAGTCCACGGGATCTTCTAGGATAGTGATTTAAAGGTGTTGAGGGTTTTTTATAAAAATATTAAATACAAAAAGTAAAATCGTTTTTCCTGCTTCAAAAAACCTTATTACCTTTAAATCAATATATATATATATATATATATATATATATATATATATATATATATATATATATATATATATATATATATATATATAGCTGAATATATATATATATATATATATATATATATATATATATATATATATAAGCGAAGCCCAATATTAATATGTGGATTTAATTCACACTCGAGGAAACATATATTTACAGCACTGATTTGTGGTCTGATGATGAACGTTGCCGACTGTCAATGCGACGGTTGTAGGTTCGATCCACGGCTGGGGAAGGGTGTCTGTCCAGCCGCACTGATGAGTTGTGATAAAATGAAACAGAACTGTACGTGGATGAAGATTATAGCTCCCCTCTTTGGGTTCAGTACTTTGTAAATATATTTTAACCCGACGTGTATTTAAGCGATTAAGCGAAGCCCACTATTAATTTGTTTGTAAACAAACTGATGGTTAGATCACTGTTGCGACGAGCGGGTGTAGATTTAATACAGACTCGAAGAGAAAAAAAATTACAGTACTGACTTTTGGTCTGATGGTGAGAGCTGCCGATTGCCAATGCGACGGTAGTAGGTTCGATCCATGGCTGGGAAAAGGTGTATGTCCAGCCGCACTGATGAGTTGTGATACAACGAATCAGTACTGTATGTGGAAGACAATATATATATACATAAAATGCGTCAACCAAAGAGTGCTCAATGTTTAGACAGAGCAACATAAATATGTTGGATGTGATAACTAATGGCTACACATATGCAAACATGTTTCAGTGACAACCCTGACAGGGAAAATCACCTCATCAGGTCAAGAATATCAAGACTCTCGTTGCAGGGTGGTCACTGAAACATGTTTGCATATGTGTAGCCATTAGTTATCACATCCAACATATATATATATATGTATGTATATATATATATATATATACAGTACGAGCATGTTTTCATTTTAACAAACATTATTAAAGACAGAATACATTTTCGTAGTTTAAGTGAAACCGCAATTTAATGCGGTTATAAATTGCCAAGAAAAGAAGTGAAAACATTTTGGATATGTAAAAAAAATATAAAAACAAACCGCGCATAATATGCAGCTTGCATGAGAATTTTCTCAAGTTGATCCGAAATGCGAAGATAGTTCTTTACAGTGAATGGAGTTTAAAATTAAGTCCAGCGTGATGATGCATATAATCCGATATATATATATATATATATATATATATATATATATGCATATATATATTTATATAATACATGTGTGTGTATAATTGTCCCTAGCTTATATATTTTTCCGATTTGAATCAACCAGTGAAATTAAAAGTAGACCAATTCTATAACAAATTGCTACATTGCTGTCCGATTATCTTCACTTGGCAAATTCCATTTAAAAAAAAATTCACGCTTTTACACCGATTTTCCTAGCAGAAAACAAAAAACAAATATAAAGTTCCGCGTGGGTTCTAATATCCTATATATTCAGTTTCCTTCCATCTAGACTTAAATCTGACTGAGGAGTTTCGTAGACATTTCTTTTTTAAAGAAAAATATGTACATATATATATATATATATATATATATATATATATACTTCATTTACTCACATAAAATTAATATACGAAAGTATAAATTTATGCGTAGACTTTAAGTATTTACTTCAACAGTGCTCAGTACGTAGGTAGAGCTAGTTAGTAAGTTATAGAATAAAAGTTATCTCTCTATCTCTCTATCTAACTATATCTCTCTCTCTCTCTCTCTCTATATATATATATATATATATACGCATGCATACATACATACATATAGAAAGAAGTTTGTGTTTACTATAACCTTTCTATGCAAATATTACGCAAGTATAGATCATGCAGAGTATCAGCATGAATATAATTACACGTAATAATTCTCTAAAGATGATCATCCTATGAGAAAACTGAACAGCTAATAGGGAATTAAAATGAATGTTTAAAAGAATATGCAGATTGGCTAGAACGATATATAACAACGTTGTATCTTTTTTTTAATGAATAGAAAAAATGTTTTTTTTTAATGCGAATATTAACACACAAAAATTATAGGAGTATAGCTATATGTGGAGTTTTAAATTGCTTAAGCGACACGTTTATCATATTGAATTTAAAACTTACAAACATAAATGAAAATTCAAAATAGTAACAGAAAACAAGATTAAACAAGAATACGCGCTTTTCATAGAAATGTTTACATTACATTAATGAATATTTAAAACAGAATTTCTATTATGTTTATAAATGGGGATTATTTTATCTATAACACATTGAAGCTATTCATTCGGCAAAAATTCACGCAAATAACAAATATCCTCACACAAAAAATACCAATAATGTCTCTTCGAACGAAACGAATCGTCCCGGTTATTGATGTTCTCTTGTAAATAGAAGCTTTACCTTTTTCTTAGAGTTACATATTTGTGGTTTCACGACGGTAAAGTGCGACTGGACCAACCGTCAAGTAAACTGGACAATAAATGTAAACCAAACGCTTCTGGTATACATACGACAACGCGGAAATTCCGTCGATATGATTCGACACAGTACCAAACACTTACATCAACATGGTCCTTCGCAGCCTAAAACAATTCCGTCCGCACCACCCGGCACGATTCCGAATAATCCATCGAAAAGATCTTAAACAACTCCGTCGATATGATCTCGAACAATTCCGTCGAAACGACCCAATACAATCTCGAACAACTGCGGCGAAACGACCAGACACGTCCCAAACATCTCGATCGAAACGATCCGACACGTTTTCTACAGACACTGTCGAAACGATCTGATACGATCCCAAACAACATCGTGGAAACGGCATGACATGACCTCGAAAAAGTCTGTCGAAACGACCGACAAGATTCTTAACAACTCCGTTAAAACGATATAGTACCAGAGCAATCGCGGCAGTCACTCCATGGACGACTCTGGCGTAGTGTAGTTCTTTTTTCTCCGTAGGTCGGCCCGACTAACACATTGACACACCATTCTTGAGCGCTTCCGAACTCGGCACATCAGGGAAATCTACGTAAATCGTAATTAGGTTTTCATTGGGTGTATGATAACCGATATTTATAAAATGTTATAAGAATTGGAGAAAAGCGCAGTAACAAAAGAAAATGGTCAAACAAACAAGAATGATGATAAATGAGGAACCACTTTTTGATCGAGAGAAAACCTACGGTTTTTAGATTAGTTTCCCTTTAGAAACCAAATTTACGAATCTTTGTTAATAATTTAGGATAGTTAAAGACGATGTGTGTTAGTCTGCGTGACTTATTTCGGTAAAAAATTAAGTTTAAGAAATAAAAAAAAATGCATAAGATATCCTCGAGTAACCTTCGGATCTGTATAATTGATGATTCCCTAGTAAAAAAGAAGTAAGTTTAGTGTCTCTCTCCCAATTTGATTCTATCAAAATAAAACCTTGAAAAAAAAAAACGCAGCAAACACTTGAATGTGTCACTATTTTGCATGAGAAAAAAAAGCGAAACGATAAAGACAGACATAATGAATTCCAAAAGATTTAAAAGAAAAAAGAATTAATTTTCATGCTTTTCTTTCTTATAGAAATAGCTCGAGACAAGACATGAAGCCACTTCATATATGGAGCATACATGAACGAGAACTTCTTGTTGAAAAGAGAGGAAATGCCTATTTATCTTAGTCTTGAAAAGACCATCAATATAATTAGAAGAAAAATAGGAGGAAGAGAGCTCTACAACCTTGCAGTCCTTGGAAACAAGCTACTAGAATGGAAGCTGTATTAGAATGAAATATTACGGCAGCGCATAGATATGTTTTGGTGTTACCCTTCCGGAAAACGGCAGATGTAAAACAGTCGAGTATTATGATAAGTATTATAATGATTGATTATTATGATTTGTAAAAGTAGAATTGTTACATATATGAGGGGAAAGATGGGGTCTGCTTATTTCATGTCAATGTTTCATTTTAATTTTATAACCCCCTCCCTTCGGTGGGGGTTATAAAATAAAAGCAGAAACGTATCTTTTCATCTCTTCTTCATATCTCTTTGCCTAGAACAAAAAGCTCATACAAACCACGCAAGTCTCATTCTTTGGTTTATTATGGCGCGCCCCTGTTCTCTGTTTATCTTCGAGGGAGAGTAAGAATTTCTCTATTTATTCATCTTCCATACATAGCTACTTCTCGGTTCTCTACGAGAACGTCCCATTTTTTTACTAAACTCTCGACCTCCAACTGAACTCTGAATTACATGTGCGCTCCGTTTCTTTTTCGTTGTGATTGTGCGGCTGTAATTTCCGTTAACCGGCTCACACCCAAAATGGACTCAGTGGCGTGTCCTTCAACGCAGGTGCACGCCCTGTCAGTTGAATATCTGAGTTTGATCTATATCACTGGTAGTCTCTATTGACCCCTTTGCCCTCCTTGGCACAAACAAGTTGCGTTCAACTCAGTACTGCATACACCACTTTATTGACACGCATAAGAACATCCGAAGGTATGTTATTATAGCCTAATAAATATTAACAATTGAAATATTTACATTTAGTAGTTTTCAGGATTCTAACTTGATGGATGAAATGTTATTTTTACAAATTACGTTTTGCACTAAGAATGTATCGGGAAGTTTTAGGGGTTTAGGACAAGCACCTTCAGAATCTAACACTTCTGCCAAGGTT
This sequence comes from Euprymna scolopes, assembly GCF_053919585.1. Taxonomy (NCBI): domain Eukaryota; kingdom Metazoa; phylum Mollusca; class Cephalopoda; order Sepiida; family Sepiolidae; genus Euprymna; species Euprymna scolopes. The sequence goes on from NC_136523.1 coordinate 20,466,956, forward strand.
GTATGGAAAAATAGCCAACTACCCATTGGCATTTATATCACTACGCGGTCATCTGAATATGTGACCCAGAAAATACAGTTTGAAAAGATAAAGAAAAGATCCACATGTTGTCCAGGGTATAAAGAGAGATTCTTCACGATATTAAACTCTTATAGTTGAGACTCATCTACAAGCAATATCTGCGGTAGGCGACATCAAGCAGCTTCATTTTGAGGGGAAAATGCTAAGAGAATAAGAATATCACAAGCGATCCTCTATTGTATGTACCCATTGCTCGGGGGGATCTTTCATCATACAACGTCTTGTTTTGCCAAATAGCCACTCGTCTGGTACTGCGCAGACTCAACATAGCTCAACATGAGTGAGAATAAGTTTGTTTATTTTTAACATACAGAAATAGTACAGAGAAAAAGCAGAGGTGCTGGAAATCTGTTTTAAGGTTAAATTGCCTTTGAAACCTACTTCGATTTTACTTACTGTTAGCTTACCTCCTGTTTCATCGTACTTCAATCGACTATCTCAAACATCAAGGCGCACCATGTCCTTTTTTTTTAGACAGTGATCACCACTTATCAAGGCCTGGAAGCCACTCAGGGATAAGGGTTATTACAAGTAAATTACGTTAGTGTGGAGATTTGATGAAGTGTTTACTTAAGGGGGCGGTTCATTAGGAATTTGTTAACATTGGACTTGAAGACATCCAAGTTGTAGTCCGGTGGGAAGCAGGCAGCCGGAACAGAGTTCCACATGCGTGCAGTTCTAAGAAAGAAGCTTTGTTCATGGAATCCACGTTTTGATTTAGGCACAGATAAAGAGTGGGGAAATTTTTCACAGTGGATTCGGCTAGACGGGTGTTTTTCGTGAAAGATAGGCGAGGGGGGACCAGAGATTGGAGTTCAGACGAGCACTTGATTTCTCTAAGAGGCTCATAGATATTCGAGTATTCAATTACAGTTTTTTTTCTTTATCTCTCAAACGTTGAGTAACTAAAGTAGTTAAGTATATAAAAGTTCCTCTCGCATACTGACCAGTTAACATTGACATAGCATATATATATTTGTTTTTTGGTATCTTGGTCTTATTGAATTCCAGGAAAAGAATTCATCTACTCTGGTGTAGAACCTAGCCTAGTGTTGTTACCATGTGTTACACGAATGACCCGGTCTAAGCCGGGTTGACATGCTAGTATATATATATATATATATATATATATATATATGTATAGGTGTATATACATATATGTATGTTCATTAATTAAAATGTGGCACGCGTCTGCAGATGAAATGTCAGAAATTGACAAGCTAAACGGGAATTCTTTCAATATCTCACAAATATAAATAAACCTTGTTATTGTTATGAAAAATGTAACAGAAAGGAATCTGGTTATGTGGATGTTTTGAAAAGATTGACAGGAAAAAAGATTGCAGTTGAAGATTTGATTGTAAACCGAGTGGACGCCACGATAATTCTCTCTGTCGCTACCCCATTCTCCCTCTCTATCTTCCAAAAGCAAGAACGACAGGAGAAATAAAAAACGGACTGTTGCTTGCACCAATCGTTGTTGTGTTTTGAATTCTGAAAAAGGGTTTATAATATAACACATGGACAACATCAGTTAGAGAAACGGTCGGCAGTTATAATATAAACAAGAGTAGATAACCACAGCAGGGTTTTACTTAGGTTAATAATACTATATTATTTTGAATATTTAGTTACGTTTAACTTGTAACAGGAAAGTCCTCGTGTCAGCTTATTCTTACGAATCCGTGTACGGTGAGGATTTATACAATCGACTACACGGTATAGTAGGCATACAAGTTCTTTGTAAAATTACATATAAAATTACATATACAATTACATAAAAAATTACATATAAAATTACATAAAAAATTACTTCTAAAATTACATATAAAATTACATATAAAACTACATAAAAATTACATATAAAACTACATAAAAAATTACGTATAAAATTACATATAAAATTACATAAAAAATTACATATAAAATTACATAAAAAATTACATATAAAATTACATAAAAAATTACATATAAAATTACATAAAAATTACATATAAAACTACATAAAAAAATTACATATAAAATTACATATAAAATTACATATATGCGGGATTTAATCCTAAAAAATGTCTAAATATCAGCTTGACAGGAAAAATATTACGGGTTTTATCTGTTAAATTCAGATGAACATAACTCGACTCAAACAAATGTTTTTTATCTAAATAAGCACCATCAGAATGGTTACACTTTTACCAATGCAAAACAAGTGTATTTATGCCAGCACTGTAAAAATCTTAGGGTTTTATGGCAATGAATTCGTTGAGGCGTCTTCGATTTCGCTTAAGATTTTGAAGCATTTTTCATGGAGATAGTTGTTGAGGTGCTTGAAAAAGTTGTCGTAGGTATGTGTAAGGTCTGGAGAGTGAGGCATAATTCGATCAGGCATTTTCGGGAAGGAGAATTGACTAATGCTGGGTGTTGTTGTCGAAGTTTCTGATGCATTTGATCCATTTTTAGACAGTATTTCCCCGCTGTAATGGTTTCGTCTACGTTAAAAAATCTGTAATGTATGAGATCAGTCGCAGACCACCAAACAGTCAACACGACGTTTAGGTGAAACTTTGGCTTTGGGAACTGTCGTGCGAGTTTCGTTGGCGTCTAACTACTGAGATGAGCGTCGTAAAGAATCGACTCATCCTCGTACGTCACAAGGCGGTCTAGAAACGGGTCTTTCTTGTGTAAAATAAGGAGAATGATACATTGTACAGGCGTTTCTTTTGGTATAGTTCAATTCATGAATTTATGGGGTGTTTTTTTTTTGTCTTTCTTATTTTCCTCATTGATAATAGTCGTATACATTACGTCTAATTCAAAAGCAAGTTATCAAACAGTTGTGCGTTGATTAGCTTTGATTAAGGCTCTAAACTGACTGTTGTCAACAAACGATAGCCGACCACTACGCTCATCATCCTAAAGACTCTCTTCACACCTTTAAACAACCATTGTGTTGTGGGTGCAGTAGTAGTTCCTGGGCCAAAGGCTTCTTTGATATCGCGAGCTGTTTCAGCGGCTTTTCGGCCTAGCTTGAATTAAAATAAGAACATTGGGCGAATTTACTATTTTCCACCGTGTATTAAATATTCTGAAAGGAAGACATTATTGTTTTAAAAACGATTGTAATTGAAACATTAAAATACAATGAAGAACGCCTTTTTAAAATAATATATAAAGTAAACCTTTCTAACGAAAACTTATTTGAAAATGCCAAAAACAAAATCCAAATGAAAATGTCCGCAGCATTTTTCTTCCCAACCTAAAAGAATTTATTATAATAAATATTTTAAAGCTACAACGATGTAATCACTAAATCAGTAAACGTTTATAACATGTTCATCATTAACCATTGTTTATTGTTTATTTGTCTGATGGTTGTTTGTTTAATAGTATTATTGACATTCCGTCGCACGTGTTCTGAAATTCGCTAATGTACAGGAAATGGAGATTTTCACAATGATATCAGTCACTTTACGGAGATCAATCAACCGTACATCCGCAATTGTAACCATCAGCTCGTGATGCGTCCAGTCTCAAGAGACAATGGACACCCTCTGTAAGGGTAGTTGCGCGAGTAATTGTTATGCAAACGTTGCGAACGCTCCAGACACACTTCGCAGTAATCTTTCAGTTGTAAGGAGAAATGCGCGACGACTGGAAACAAGATAAGCGGGGAGCATATACGGCACTTCGAATTTCCAAACCGTCACCCATTTAAGAACTGAGCAGGCGTAATGTTGCTTAACTTCGGTGATCTAACAGAAACCAGCGTGGCAACGCGATTATGCCATGCATATAAAGTGAAATTATGTTATGTTTAATTATATTTGCTAAAATTAAAGATTGATGTCTATAGACACATTATATACTCACATATATGTAACCGTATTATATTTTAAGCCTGTTGAGATATTTCTATCAGAGTAAGTTTGCTTTTTTAATTATATACTTTTATTAACTTCGTTAAATACTTTAAGAAAGAAGTTTTTCTCTGTTAAAGATAGATTATTTATTAGCTTGATTTATTATATATATATATGTGTATATGTATGTGTGTGTGTTTGTGTGTGTGAATGTGTTTGAGCATGTGTGTGTGACACAATTAAAGTTATTAATTTAATAAACTCGTCTGCGATAAATTGCTTTAAATAAAACCGCCATTTTATCGAAAATTACCTCTTAAATTAAAACGTAAAACTAACACTTCCCTTCCAAGAAAATGCAATGAAAATATTTTTGCTGCAAGCTTCAACGTGACGCATATAAGAATGGATATATATATATATATATATATATATATATATATATATATTGTATATAATATATATATATGTATTCCGAATATAAGGCATGATATAATTATCTCCAAATATAAGACATGATATAATTATCGCCACAATCAAATAACGTCGCATCTCACACGAGCCATGATAGCCAACAAAGTCAAAGTCAAAGAATTATATATATATATATATATATATATATATATATATATAGTTAGTAAATACTTAAAGTTTGCGCATAAATCTATACTTTCGTATATTAAATTTATGTAAGTAAATGAAGTAGTTATATATATATATATATATATATATATATATACTTAATTTAATCACATGAATTAATATACGAAAGTATAAATTTATGCGTAAACTGTAAGTATTTACTTCAACAGTGCTCACTCTCAATACGTAGGTCGAGCTAGGTAGTAAGTTATAAAATCACTATATATATTTTATAACTTACTATATATATATATATATATATATATACATACATGCATATACTAGCAGTTCAACTTGATTTTGCTCGAGCGATATCTACTGTTCATAAATATATGTGCATATATATATATATATATATATATATATATATATATATATTATCAAAAGTTGTACTCATGTCAAAGTAACCTAAATCTAAAATTACAAGATTTTAGACTCAAAATTTGAGCGGGAGTTTGGTAGAGTTCGCAAAGATAAACTCTTTTATGCTTTACTTCCTGGCAGGCAAATATTTGGCCAAAATTTGTTAAAAAGCTTGATACATGGCTGAATATACTTTTTGTAAAATTTCAAATGTTTAGACCCATAATTGATTGGATAGTTTGATGATAAGTTATGAGGGTTCGTACCTGACACTCAAATTAAACTGAGTTTTTCTGCTCTCGACTGACGACAAAACGATCTATGCACCTCTTTATAGGGCGTTGACTGTGCTGTTAAAAAGTCTAAGTTTCTAATTTAGCCAATCCATGATTATTACGTAAAACTTAGATTCATTCAAATTGGCTAAATAAGACAAAGCACTTGTGCAAATTAATGTGATTTTCCTAACAGAAATTAATTTTTTTCACAAAAGTTCCCCATACGGAGAAATCAGGAAAACCTTGAAGCTAAGGTCATATCTAAGAAAAAACAATACTATTTGACACGATGTAACGGTTCCAGTCACAAAATATTATTAATGTTCCCGAAGTTGATTTTCCTGATTGTATTTTTCATCTCCCAGCCAACCAATTTGGCCTACTAAGTTTCACGGTTGTTGCTCGGAATTGTTCGCATAATAAAGAAAACCTTTGATGTCGGCATTATTTGTGTAAACCAGACAAATCTGATTACGTTGAGAAAATAGTATTTATTCTTAATGATGCTTCCAAATTCCGGAAACTTGGCCCTGTCGCAAAAACGAGGTCAAAATGCAAAGACGTCTACTTGCATTATTTAAAAATAACCTTTATTGCAAGGACGTTTATGACAGGTCTCCCTGAAATTCCTAAGCAAGGTGTTCCACTGAGACCTATTTTATCTATGGTAGATTCTGCTCAACATTTTAGGCTCAGTGGCTTATCGAAATTTTGCAACCTGTGCGTGAATCATACACACCGCACTGTATTCCGGATTTTTATCGGTTTGTTGAATGTCTTCCTGGGTTGGATCCGAGTGCAGAGACATCCTTTATATGTCCATTTGATGTCTGCAGTCTCTTTACTAATATACCCTTAGATGAGATGATACGTATTTGTACTGACGTGCTTCATTGCTGTCGTCTGAATTCTCGCCTTTCCAAAAGGATATTTACTGAACTCGATCTAATGTGCAGCAAATCATTGTAGTTTAGTTTAGCTGGTTATATGTACTGTCAGGTCGACGGCGTTTCAATGGGGAGTCCGTTGGCCTCAACTTTAGCTGATATTTTTGTCGGTTACTACAAATCCGTTCTGTTTAATTCTGGAACAATATCTACCACATATTTAATTCTGGAACAATATCTACCACATATTTAATTCTGGAACAATATCTACCACATATTTAATTCTGGAACAATATCTACCACATATTTAAGATATGTTGACGACACTTTTGCTGTGTTTTCATCGCAAAGTGAAGCGGCAGCATTTTCCAATAGGTAGCATTCTGTGCATGGAGCTCTGAAGTTCAATATGAAAAGTGAGAAGAACAAATTTCACCCCTTCTGAGATGTTCTTGTTGAACGTTCAAGGGAGGGGGGGCTTTCTCACTATTATTTATAGGAAGCCTACTTTCAAAGGCTTTTATGTGATCTGGTCGTCTTTTGTACTTACATCACGTAGGGTCGGCCTAATTAATTCACTGGTACATAGAGCTCTAATCATATGTTCACCTAGCATATTAGACTTGATAAGATCAGGGAAAATATTTATCAATAATGGTTATCCATTGAAAATTATTGATGATTGCATTGACAAGAACATTGATGACTTTAACTCCCCTAAAAGGCTTGGACCTGCAAAGTTGCCGGTTTATTTAAACTGTCGAGAATAGGCAACAAGAGTATCAAATTGTCTAAACAGATTGTTAGAAGAATCTGTTTCCTTGCTTTTGGTATACACTACGAGACCTGCTTTTTCTTCTTTTCGCCAAAATAAATTTTACTTCACCCGAAGTAGTAATATTGTTTATCAGTTTATGTCGGCCGAACATCTTTGCATTTGCTAACATGTATAAACCACCACCTTCGATCTAAAATCAGAAGGGGGAGGGAAGGATCTGGTAGTCTCATTCCTTCTGTAGCCTTGGACTCTGCTATTAGCCAGCATTTGGTTTACAATCAATGCTGTGCCGCTAAATATAAAATAGAGTGGTTCGAGATATTACACAGAACAGACTCACAAAAATCATTTAAAGTTTCTAGAATCTGTCTCTAGGGTTCGAAAACCTACTTTATGCCGGCAAAAGGAGGCAACAAAGCGTTATTTCTTTTGAAGAACTTTGATCCATTTTTCCCTCTTTTTTTTCTCCCCTCATCATGCCAATTTTTAGTCGCTGTTAAACGCCGTATATACGGATTAAAATATTTCTTTTAATCGTTTTTTTTTTAATTCTTGGCACATCCGAATTCCCTTAGTACTCTTTAATTTCGTCAATAATATTGATTTGCTTGCTATCGATCTTTTCCTGAAGTGATCATAGCCGAAAGTATTTTCGAGAAAATTCCGCATATTTTGTTTTAACCTATATATAAGTTTTATACATTTAAACACACACATACACAAACACAAAAACACACACACGCACACACACACACTCACATATATATATATATATATATATATATATATATATATATATATATATATATATATATATATGTATGTATGCATATGTATAATGGTTATTTTATCCCAATAATCGTAAAAACACGTCTTACATACATTTTCTCAAACGTAAAAACACATTTGTGAATTGATAATCTATGAATTCTGGTTGTACTGGAAGTTTAAGATCAATAAATAGTTTTTATTTTATGATTACTAACAGCAATGGAAAGTTTAAAAAATGAAATTCTAATAAAGTAAAATAAAAAAAAAGAATCGTTTTTGGCATCGTAAAATAGTCTCACATTTTTTAAATTCCAATACCGATTGAAATATCGCCAAAAGTTTTGATTTTCTGATTTCTCGCTTTGATTCGGATTTCTCGTACCGACACTTATATATATATATATATATATATATATATATATATATATATATATATGTGTGTGTGTGTGTGTGTGTGTGTGTGTGTGTGTGTGTGTGTGTGTAAATATAAAGAGGGAGAGAGAGAGAGTGAGAGAGACGAGAGATAGAAATAAAAATTATCCTTACCCTTAGGGTGTTTTTGTTGTTTTTTTAGTGACATATCCCTACTCCGATTTCACAGGGAAAGCGTTGATGGAAAGACGATGTTAAGTGTATTTTATGTTGAGTGTATTTTATGTTGAGTGTATTTTATGTTGAGTGTATTTTATGTTGAGTGCATTTTATGTTGAGTGCAATTTATGTTGAGTGTATTTTATGTTGAGTGTATTTTATGTTGAGTGCATTTTGTGTTGAGTGCATTTTATGTTGAGTGTATTTTATGTTGAGTGTATTTTATGTTGAGTGCCTTTTATGTTGAGTGCATTTTATGTTGAGTGTATTTTATGTTGAGTGTATTTTATGTTGAGTGTATTATATGTTGAGTGCATCTTATGTTGAGTGCATTTATGTTGAGTGCATTTTATGTTAAGTGTATTTTATGTTGAGTGCATTTTATGTTGAGTGCATTTTATGTTGAGTGCATTTTATGTTAAGTGTATTTTATGTTGAGTGCATTTTATGTTGAGTGCATTTTATGTTGAGTGTATTTTATGTTGAGTGTATTTTATGTTGAGTGTATTTTATGTTGAGTGCATTTTATGTTGAGTGCATTTTATGTTGAGTGTATTTTATGTTGAGTGTATTTTATGTTGAGTGCACTTTATGTTGAGTGCATTTTATGTTAAGTGTATTTAATGTTGAGTGTATTTTATGTTGAGTGTATTTTATGTTGAGTGTATTTTATGTTGAGTGCATTTTATGTTGAGTGCAATTTATGTTGAGTGTATTTTATGTTGAGTGTATTTTATGTTGAGTGCATTTTGTGTTGAGTGCATTTTATGTTGAGTGTATTTTATGTTGAGTGTATTTTATGTTGAGTGCCTTTTATGTTGAGTGCATTTTATGTTGAGTGTATTTTATGTTGAGTGTATTTTATGTTGAGTGTATTATATGTTGAGTGCATCTTATGTTGAGTGCATTTTATGTTGAGTGCATTTTATGTTAAGTGTATTTTATGTTGAGTGCATTTTATGTTGAGTGCATTTTATGTTGAGTGCATTTTATGTTAAGTGTATTTTATGTTGAGTGCATTTTATGTTGAGTGCATTTTATGTTGAGTGTATTTTATGTTGAGTGTATTTTATGTTGAGTGCATTTTATGTTGAGTGCATTTTATGTTGAGTGTATTTTATGTTGAGTGTATTTTATGTGGAGTGCACTTTATGTTGAGTGCATTTTATGTTGAGTGTATTTAATGTTGAGTGTATTTTATGTTGAGTGTATTTTATGTTGAGTGTATTTTATGTTGAGTGTATTTTATGTTGAGTGCATTTTATGTTGAGTGTATTTAATGTTGAGTGTATTTTATGTTGAGTGTAATTTATGTTGAGTGTATTTTATGTTGAGTGTACTCGATTTCGTGTTTGATTGGGCATTGTGTAGACGACGCGGCGCAGCTGCTATTTATTAATATGATGAAAGGCTTGCAAGAAAAGTTCGGTACAAAACAGCGTTTTGCGTCTTTAATTATGTCTGTTCAGGCAATATTGAAAAATTAATTTTAAAAATTTTTAACCCTGTCTTGATTACGAGTAAAATGATTTTTTGGTTTATTTAGGTTGTTAGTCTATGAAGTTATTTTGTTTGCGTTCTTTTTTGTGTTTGTGTATTGCTTACTTACCGTTGCTGTTGTGTCCGTAACTAATTACGAGGTTGCATTTGAAACATCAAAGACGCCGCGTTTTTCCAGCCTTAAACGCGATTAGAATCAACAATTATAAAAAGTTCGCAGGTTTTGCAAAACTGGCGCCAAATTTGTTGCCGTCATATAAAAAGATATTGGAAAATGTAATAAAAAATGTTTAAGATGTTTGTGTTTTTTTGTCTGTTATTTCATTTTCTCATTTGTTTTGCAGATGTCTAAAAAGATCTGTGCTTGAAAATGATTAAACAACTTTTAACACAAATTCACATATTAAAAGCAAATTGATTTTATCCGATCGACTGAAATAATAATTAACTTCCATCTTGCTGCCTACATCAGAGCGAAGAGTGCAAAATCGGCTTCGAAATCTAGTAGCTGATGCACTCTTTCTTTCCTCATTTTCACAAGAAGATACGTTGCGGGTCCTGCTCTGCATTATCCTTATCGTTATTTTCATGGCAATAGCTCGTCTGAGCTCAACCTGCCAAACTTCCCAGCTAACTACAACATGGTCGTCTTCACATGCAATATAAATAAAACCAAACTTCTGCTAACATCCGTTGACGGAAGGAGAGCATGCTACTTCGTTGATTAAACAAAGGGTTTCGTTCGAAAATCTGTGAAGATCTACGAGTCCGATAGAAAGATTCACGAATTTGTCAAAAAATTCCAGAGTTTGGCATGTTATGAACATTACATATAAAACGAGAGCAGTAACCCGACGAATGCATCCACCAAAATTCATAAACAAAAGAGATATTAATTTTCTGGACAAAAGATGTAAATGAGTAGATTTGTCTTTCGGACGAGATTAAAAAAATCACAAATTCGAACCACGTATTCATGACAGAAATGAAGCAGTTTCCAAACGCAGATGACAACAAGGTATTAAGCCGCCAAAGTTTGAAACAGTAGGTTCGCGCCGTAATTATGTTTCTTCCTGTAATATTAAAACCTTGTAAAATTCAAAGACAATTCAATAATATATATATATATATATATATATATATATATATATATATATATATATATATATATATATATATAGTCTAATATATAACTGGGCAAAATGTGTGTGTGTGTTGTGTATGTTTTTATGCCAGCGAAAAACTTTCGCACACTCAAGGAAAACATAGACTGGACTAACATGACCCAGCTTTAACAATTCCCCCTACTCTCTATATGTGCTTATATCTGAGCACAGATTACACGAACAACTTTTTTTTCCTATCACTGCCCGCCTGTTCCGTTGGCCCGCTTCTCGCCCGACTGCACTATGGTAGACTTCAGGTGTAACATGAACAGTTTCTTGTTAGACCGTCCCCTGGCATAATCAAATAGTATTCAATTTACACCATTAACGAGTATTACCCTCCCACCCTACATTCATTAACATCGGCTCTTCATGAGAAAAGCCAATCTATCTCTCTTATCTGTCTCAAATAGCATTATAAATGCAATAGATGCATCCAGCGATTGTTCGATTATTTATTATCAGGATAGGAGAAAGAGAAATTCGTTTGTAGAAAAATTCGAATCGTGATTAGAATCCATTGCAGAACAAGAGTATTGCAGTTATCTCTTGTTCTGGCATCTCAAAGCAAGATAAGGACGAGAACCACAATGTATTACTATTGTCTATAATAAGTATCAAATCTATTAAGAGCGGTGTCAAATAGCGTTTTAATTGTTTGCTCAGTGCTGGGAGACACTGTTCTTATCTTTCAGGTTATTTGCTGGCTCAAATGAAGGATGAATTAGGAGTTAATCGACTCTAGAATTGTGTCGACTGAACTGAAAAACGATTCAAACTAACGAATTAACGCTAAAAAGTAAATGGCTCTGATTGCTACACTCTTTCTGTAATGTAGTCATTTGGGGGTGTGGCATGAATGTAACGTCATGGACTCAAATGCAAATTTAGGGGTTAAGATCGAGAGAAAAGGAAGAGAAAAAAAGAAGAAGAAGGAAAAACGTATGGCGATTGGTTAGTTATGTTTAGCAAACGTGTAAGTCTTCTATCTCCTACTACTCCTTCCCAGAATCAAACTTTGTGAAAATTGTTGTTGTGTCAGTGAGATTTATGGCATGATTTGTTTCTGGTATTTCAAAATTAAGCGTGACAAAAGGAAAATATTCATTCATACATGAGAGACCAAAGTAAATGCTATTTACGAATCCCTAGAAATCGTATGTTTTTATCAGATTTGATTAGTATACATATACATATATATATATATATATATATATATATATATATATATGTGTGTGTGTGTGTGTGTGTGTGTGTAGGTGTGTGTGTGTGTGCGGGTTTGTGTGTGTGCGCGCGTTTGTGTGTGTGTGCGCGCGTTTGTGTGTGTGGGTGTGGGGAGGGGGTCCGCACGTGTGTGTGTGTGCGTGCGCGCTAGCAGACTCTCCGGCGTTGTCTGGTCGTAAAATAAGCATAAATATTATATTCTACTTCATGGAGAATTCTTATTTATTATAATCAGAAATACCGTAGGTATTAAATAGAAGCGTTAATTTCTTTTAAAAGATAATTAACAGAAATAAGGAAAAAAAAAGATGTTCATGCAAGTATAATGATTTTTTTCTAAACATTTTACTTTTTATAAGTAAAAAAAAAAAATATTCTAGCCGAAATCGAAACCGAAACCTAAAGAGTCAGGTACGCAAAACATTACACCAACTTGCCATAACTTTTAAATATGGCTCTTGTGACCTGTGGCATTGTTTAGCTTTGGAAATAATTATATGCTCTCTCACATTTCTAAAAATCTACTACTAGTTACTCGCTAGATTAGCATTGCTGGGCGGCGTAGTCTTAGTGAGTTAAGTATTTCTACTCGTGAGCCATCGGCTTGTGTTATAGCTGGTTGGATGACCGCGGCTCTGGTTCGAGAGGAAGTAGATCCATTCCGCAGTCGGATTTCGCCGAAGTTTTCTTGATCAATGTTAGTTAATAGACGTCTTGTATGCGGGGCGTTTGCTCAGTTGGCAGACTGCTTGCCTCGCATGCAAGAAACTCGGGTTTCGAATCCCGAATTCGGATATGTCTAACTGATGAGACCAAATGAGAGCGTAATCGAGTCTCGGACTTCCAGTTTGTTGACTGTTGTGTCATGGCTCTTGTGAGTTGCTACGTTGTTTGGCTGTGGAAATAATTATATATATATATATATATATATAATTATTTTTTACTATAATAATTAAATACCTAGAGACACTAGTGTTTCATCCTTTCGGGAATCTTCAGTGCAGGGTGTCACGATTAATACCAGTCGAACGATTTGACCCCCGCAGCACGGTACATCTCTGTATCGATTAGCGAAGACCAAATCCATTCGGCTACAATTAACCGCGTGAAATAAAGTTGAATTTAAACATTTTAATTTTAAATGTTCATTTACGTCAGTCAGAGAGTGATCTAATCGTTATACGATGATCTTTGCATAAGAGCTAAATTGACCGACTTTAATTCAACTGAAAGTGCTCAACTATAAGAAACGAATTTCTTAAAGGAGCTGTTTACATATATATATATATATATATATATATATATATATATATATTTATATAAATATATATTTCGTAAAGGGGCATGTTTATATATATATATATATATATATATATATATATATATATATATATATATATATATATATATAAACATGCTCTAGAGCAATTTGAACCTACTAATACTTGCCAGATTCCAATTTTTAATCAATTAAGCAGCTATTTTACCGGTTACAATCATATACAAAAACGAATTTATTTGATGGGCCCTTCGCCAAACTGCCATCTAGCATCTCTGAGTAGATACTGTGTCATATAATGGAAAGAGACAGACGCACAAACAGTCATAGTGAGTTTATATGTGTTTGTTTGTATTTTGGCAGATAGTTTTAAATAAGGCAAAAGTTAGTGTTCAAATTAGAAACATAAATAAAATATCGGGATTATTTATCTCTCTTCATCTCTCTTTCTCTTTTTCTCTCTCTATATCTATCTGTCTATCTATCTATCTATATATCTATATATCTATCTATATATATATATATGTATATATATATTTAGATACTAGATACACGTATATAAAAAAATAAACGTATCTGACTAACTGAGGAAACGATCTCAACCAAACTCATATGAAAATTTCGATTTTACTTTTAGCCGGTAAAAATAGCTGCAAAAACGTTAACATTTAAAAAATTGGAACTATAAATATACAGTAAGTAATACAGTACGCGTGCGCAACTGTATATCGATACTTAAAATTGAGTTACTTTTTACCGTTTTCTGATAAAACTGACGATAGCTCCGACTGTAATGGTTACAGCTAGACACTGTATAAAATTGACTCAATAATAATAATTACTACATACGGATGATTACAAATATCATATTCCAGCGTATTGTGAAAACGGGCAACGCCAGACATCCTGCTTACGACGTCTTTTTAGACGAGTGCCACTCGCTTAGTTAGTGAAAGTCCATGGGCCCGAAGATGACTTTTCGATCCTGCCAGCGATTTGCACACCCTTAAGTATACATGAGACTGAAGACGGTCATTGGTTTGGATGAAAACACCAGCAACGGAAACTGTACCGTCGTGAGCTTGAATATGATTAACAAGACCATGCCTTGGACAACAGAGCCCGATCTCACACGTCACAGATCCAAAGACTTCCATTTTTCGGTGGCAACATTCGACGTTTCCTATATGTTCACTTGAGCGACTTCAATGTGTTCTGCGTTAGGTGTGTCAGAAATTTCGTGAAAATAGTGAATAATTCCACCCCATCTTTCCAAGCTTATAACTCCTCGAATAATGTAATTCAAGCCCTAATTTGTTTTTCAATTGAAGGAGCAAGGACCAAGGTTTCGTTAAAAATAAAAACAAAAATAAACTACGTGTGTTTTTTTTTTTAAGTTTTAAACTTCGGACTTTACAGGTAAATTTCTAAAAAACAGTTCTTTTTTTTGTTTGAAATTTGAATATATTATTTATTGACCTTTTCTCTTCAATTTGTGATATATAAGACTTTGGTACATAAATTAATTATTTACTTTTTAATAGGCATTTCAAAATGGAAGGTGTGAATTATTCGACCCCCTTTCTTTCCAAGCTTATAACTCCTAGAAAATTGTAATTAAAGCCCTGTTTTTTTTTTCAATTAAAGAAGCAAGGTTCCATTAAAAAAGAAAAAAAACAAATAACGTGGTTTTAAAAAAAGGTTTTAAACTTCAAACTTTAGAGGTAAAATTCTAAAAAACACTACGTTTTTTTGTTTTAAATTTGAATATATTATTTATTGACCTTTTCTCTTCAATTTGTGAGTAAATTAGTCATTTACTTTTCGGTGAGTAAATTAATTATTTACTTTTTAATAGAAACTTGAAAATGAGGGGGCGTGAATTAAAAAAAAACGTTTGTCTAAAATATTATATTCAGTTTATTGGAAAGAACATAAAATTTCACATTGACCCTGAAAATATCGTAAAAATAGAATCAAGAGAAAAATTTTGATAGAGTTTTAAAGTTTAAAAATTGAAAAATATTGAGTTCGGAAAATACATTACTGTTTTAAAAAAAATAGTTCGATTACTTTTAAAACAACTTTAATAGTTTATTTTGGAAGTATAATCCATAAAGAAAATAAATAACCCACTTTTAACAGAGAAATTACGATATTTTTATATTTTATTCGCAGTTTCGTGTTAGGGTTGTCAAAAGTTCCTACAAAAATTCTGATATACCTAGTTCGGCGCCTCTGTATGTAAGTGCCCTCCATTGCTCTCGATCATACGCTAGGGAATACCAGCTGCAATATATATATATATATATATATATATATATATATATATATATATATATATATATATATATCTGTAGAAATATATTTTCTGATAATGCATACCAATCCTTATTTAAGAAGCTCAATGTAATTATTTCGCAATATAGAATAAATGACAAAAAGTTATATTCCAAAGTTGAATTTTTTATTTCAATAAGGCGTAATGGAAAAAAAAAGGTATTTTGAAGCTTCACTTTCAATTTTCGGATTTTAATCATGTCAAATCAGACTTCAATTCCTTTTGCGGGATTGATTGTTGCTATTTCTTCTGATAAGTAGAGGGCGTAATAGATTCACTTATTGATATAATAATTAAGTGATTGATTTTGCGCTACGAATCAGATACTGTCAATAATTGTATAAGTTAACTGAATTAAAGGAATAAATTATAAGATGGTCAACATCATGAATTTTGGAATATAACTTTTTGTCATTTCTTCTTTCTATACATATTTATATACATATTGGTATATTAAGGCAGCATTTTTTCATTGAAGCAGATATTATTAAATGCAACACTTTCGATTCGTCCACGAATTATTTCTTTTTTTCAATATTCACTCCAAACAAGGCATATTGCCACTTTGATATAGGAGGCTACTATCGGAGACATATGTTACAGAGGTATTATGAAGGGAGATGAGAAGCAAGATGTCTGTTCACATTACACTTGAACTTCTGCATCTCAGTACAGTTGCGGAAGCAGAATCCCGAAAGAGAGTTCTAATGTTTAACAGTTGGGATCTCTACTGTGAAAGTGTTCGATTTAGCTGCTTGTTGGATTTGTCAGGGGTGTGCACATCTAGGGGTACAATTGCTAGTAGTTCATCAGACGATTCACCATTAAAGTACTTGTAAACAGGTAGAAGGATGAAAAATTAAGTCGATGGGACAGAGGCTGAAGCCTAGATGACAGTTCAGGAGCTATCAGTTTGGGGATTCTCCTTTGAACCCTGTCAAGCAGTGAGAGACAAGTAGCAGACACACCAGCCCAAATGTGAGATTTTGTGACATTTGGTGTAATGTGAATTATCATCAGGTGTAAGTAAAAGTGCGAAGGAGCGAAAATAAAAAAATAAAATATACGGTAAGCGGCGATGAGTTAAAAATTCGTGTATTAAACTCAGCAAGTTCGTGGATACCGTTTAATAAGTCCGTCAAATACGAACTACGCAAGACATTTAAGAACGCTACTGATTTCCCCGAATGCAATGTCATTTATAGTTGGTTGAAGGGTTCCAATATATCGAAAGCGCTCTTGACACCAACAATTATGGAACTTTTATTAATATTTTTGATTTTGATACAAAAAAGATTATACGGAAAATTGAAAAATTAAAAAAAAACGAATAATAAAGCACAGTGTCTTCCTTTCATTTAATAATATTTGCTTGAATATATATATATATATATATATATATATATATATATATATATATATATATATATATATATATATACGCCAGCCGCCCGGCCTTGTTCGGTCATAACGCACGCATAAATATATCATTTTAGTTCATCATGACATCATCTTGAAATTTAGAATACAGTCTTTTGTCATTTATTTACATATTCTCTGTAGCTACATTGACCTTCATAAATTAAAGGGCTGGTGTAAATAAATAAAAGGTGAAATATAATTACACAAACAGTTTTCTCGATATATATATATATATATATATATATATATATATATATATATATATATATACTAGCAAAAGTACCCGTCATGACTGGGTTCAAAAACAGCCTACAGAAAATGGACTCCGATTTATGAAAGTATGATAGGTTATGAAAAGGAAGGGATGTAAAGAGATAGCTTCGAATTTGGGGGTATCAAAACCAAAGGAAAATATGATTAAAGTAAAAATAGATAAACTCCATAATTTTTTTATACCATAACTGTTCACACTGAAACACTTATCACAAAATTCTGTTGATCTATATTAAAAAACCTTGTTAAAATTTTTGACATATTCCCATTCTATGGAGGTCAGGCGCGAACGAACTCCCCATATTCTTATTATACCACATTTCTTCAAACTGAAACATAATTATCAAAATATACTTACGCAGATAGATATGAAAAGTTTTTATTTAAGTTTGTGCCTATTTCCATTCTATAGAGGCCAGGCTCGAACGCAGACCCCACAATTTTATTATATCATCCCTATTTAAGTTAAAACATCCTTATCAAAGTATCCTTATGTACATCTAAATCAAAAACAGTTGTAAACGTTTTTTTTTAACTTTTAAATTTTTTATTTCCATACATGCGGACTAGGCTCGAACGCAGACCCCACAATCTTAATGAACCACCGTTCTGCCAGATCAAACATACCCATTCCTATGTCTCGATACATCTTCTATCATTATATGTAGTCAACCATATAGGGACTATTCGTGATCAGGCACAGACACATACACACACATACATTCAGCTTGATATTATATATATATATATATATATATATATATATATATATATATATATATATATATATATAACGGTGTTTAACGTGACAATCTGCACTGATGATTCCAGAAAAAGATAGAATACTTGTGTCTGTAACATTTAATAATTAATTTAATAATTTATAAGTTTTAAAGTAAATGATTATGTATATATATATATATACATATATATATATATAGTTATTTATATATATACATGTATGCACACACACACACACACACACACATATATATATATATTTATATATATATATATATATAATTCATATTTCTTTTTTAACTTTTTAACAAAGATAATAAGGCTTTTTTATGGGAATTTTTGTTATCTTATCAACAAGCGTGTTTTTCCGTTTAAAAGGTCGCATGAAAATTGTGCTAAGTTTGCAGGTTTATTGTCACTTACTGTACACTTTTTCTGGCTTCAAGATGATTGTAGATATCACAAAAGCCAAAGAGAATTTAATGAAAGGCTGCTAATGGGCTGCGGCGTTCTTTTCGCCTTAATCTTCCGAGAGTGACAGTACTTAAGGAATTATCGTAATCACATTAAGCGGTGCGCCGGTATTACAAGTTCACACGAACAGTCGCAAGCGTTTTCTTAGCACACACCCTCTAGACCATCGACAATATCGCTCACGATAATGTCGGAGTATTGCCTTCATATTTTACTTCTAGGGTTACGTATTTTAGTCTTGTATCGTTTGAAATACAAAATAGTATTATTTAATTACTGCATAGTGTTTGTGTCATATAAATATTTTCCTGAGAGAGTACTTCAACAACGTTTCTATATCTCCCCTTTAATAACCACGTTTTATATATATATATATATATATATATATATATATATATATAATCGTTTGAGCACTTTACAAGTAGCGGACGGATGTTTATTTAAATAGACATTCGGACAGATTAGTTGCGGGCACCGCTTCCGTGAAGGGGTAGAACTGCAGACTGTCATCACGACGGTTCCAGGTTCGATCCTCAACTTCGGATAGGTGCTAGTCTAGCGGCACTGATGAGTTGTGATACAACGAAACAGGACTGTATGTCGATGACTACAAATACATTTTATATATATATATATATATATATATATATATATATAGTAATTATCAAGTATATATGGCGATTAATCTACACTAAATATTCCGCGTTTCATCCACTCTAGGACTCTTCAGGCTTATGCGCATAAGCCTGAAGAGTCCTAGAGTGGATAAAAACGCGGAATATTCAGTGTAGCTTAATCGCCATATATATATTACAAATTACTAAGTAGCTCTACCTACGTATTGAGTACTTTTGAAGTAAATACTTAAAGTTTACACATAAATCTATACTTTCGTATATTAATTTTATGTGAGTAAATTAAGTAGTTATATATATATGTGTGTGTGTGTTTGTGTGTACGTGTGTGTATATTTGTGTGTTTCTCTCTTTCTATATATATATATGCGTGCATATATATGTGTATATATATGTGTGTGTATATATATATATATATAGATAGATAGATAGATAGATAGATATGTGTGTGTAAAGATATACTTCTACTTTTATAGTTTCTTCCCAAGAGCTAATAGAATTTGAAACTTCATTTCGAGTTCTTACTTTCCAAATTTCCCCATAACATGCAAAAGTTCAAGTGTAATTTCAACAGACATCTTGCTGCTCGACTCCCTATGTTGCATCCCCGCCAAATATGTCCCCGATAATAGCCCCTCCTACATCAAAATGGATTTGTGCCTTGTTTTTGGTAAAAATGGACTAAAAAGCAATATGTGTGTATATATAATTACAATTAGATAATAACTATTAATTTGTACCTACAGACGGTAGTCATTCAATCTTACGCAATCATCAATGTAGCTGACCCCTTCCGGTCATCAGATTCAAACCCAGCCAAAAATGTCAACTTTTTCTCCATCTGCTGAGCTTTTACTTCACGGCCACCAACCAATCAATTACCATGGGAATGAACGGAAGTAAGAGTAATAAAACGCTTTCTTCAGGCGAATACGACAACCTAGAGTGTTCGCCCGAGCAGAAGTCGTGAACCTAGCCTTGACGATAGTTGATTGCCTTAGGTATAATTTCGCTGATAGTACCAATCCGTAAGTAGTCTTCATGGGCATATATATATATATATATATATATATATATATGTGTGTGTGTGTGTGTGTGTGTCTGTGGTTGTGTGTAATATCTATCTATCTATCTATCTATCCCTCTTCCTCTCAATATGTATATATATATATATATTTATATATATAATATCAGTGGCGAATCTAGCCTACTATTGCTCCTCGTGCCCCCAGCCCTCTGTCAACTTCAGTTCCCAACCCGTGGTCTGTGGACCCAAAGTAAGTCACCATAGTTGCTATTGTGTGATTCTTCACTGTATAGCACAGATTGGCTAACCTACCTTGCATGGTGATTTTTTTTTTGTAAACAATCAAGATACTATATAATTTGTAGTCTTGTTAATACAGTAGATAAGATATGTTTTTCCTTTCAAAAGTAAAGAAGAAAAGGAGAGATGATCATTACTATGACGAGAAAAATATGTTTATTAGAATAAAGCAATTGATGGCAATGACAACTAACCAGGTTAGCAATTAAGTCCACAACTCTCCAGGTCATTTGTCTCATGAACTTATAAAATAATTAAATGATTCATTTTTATTAGCACTTCACAATCGTTTTTTTTTTCATTAAGGAATGGTTATTCCTGAGTTTTGAATAATAGAAATATACGAAAAATACGGGTTTTAAGTCATTTTATATTAATAGTAAGAAAAGCCCTCAAACCAATGAACCTTCGTAGAATTCCGTAGTAGTACGTAAATACTTTTGTATTTTTTTTCATAAAGATTCTGTATGTAATTTTTTTTCATAAAGATTCTGTATGTAATTTTTTTTTCATAAATATTCTGTATGTAATTTTTTTTTGTTGTTTTTTGCTGCATCATTTCACAGCTAGTGTTCGTCTATAAATGCCTTTGACCAGGCGTGTCTGCAGGTCAAGCGCGTTTTGGGGAAGGTCCTCTCATTTGAGAAATAAACTCCAGCCGCAAATTTTTCTATTACCTTATTGTGCAATGCATGTCTTTGCTGTAAGTTTTTAAGCATTTGCTTCTCAATTTAAATCAGGGCTAAAGACGGATGTCGATCCTCAGCCATAGAGCATCTCAAAAATGATCGCATTCTGTCCAAAGTTGAGAAACTTCTTTCATTTGAAACTGAAGTCACAGGAATGGTAAGAAATGGTAAGGAATGGTAAGAAATGGTAAGGAATGGTAAGGAATGGTAAGGA
The DNA here is from genome assembly GCF_053919585.1 of Euprymna scolopes. Lineage (NCBI taxonomy): Eukaryota > Metazoa > Mollusca > Cephalopoda > Sepiida > Sepiolidae > Euprymna > Euprymna scolopes. The sequence goes on from NC_136523.1 coordinate 20,488,489, forward strand.
AAAGTTGTATCAGTCACACAGTTTCAAACATTGCAGACAAAAAAACCGAGTTCATGAAGCATCTCGAAAATAGCTTTACTTGAGGTACATTTTTTGAAATCATTGTTAGAATACACATACCTGAGCTCACTTGTCAAGGATTTTAGGTAAAAAATACCAGGGTATTTTTTCTGCAATGCATCTATATGTTGCTTAGGGAATGTACAGGAAAAAAACTTCAAACTTCTTCATATCGAGCAATTCAAAATATGAAAGTCTGCTATGTTGGTGAATCGTTCCTTTAGTGATGAAATGATGTTTTGAATTATTTCAAAATATACACTTTTGTAGTGTATTCGATTCCCCCTAGTTTTTTTGTGGATGGAGCGCGTGTGATTCGTCAGATATCTCCATGTCTGTCATCGTTTGTTGGATCATATTTTCATAATGTTCATTGTCACAATTGTTTGATATCGATTGAATGAAACCATGTATTTTATCTTGAGCATATTTCACGTCGAGTTTTCTGCACTGTAAAATGTCAAATAGTTTCTCTGCTTGAGAAAGAATGACATAAAAACAGTTAATAAAAAACATGGAAGTGAATTCAATTTTGACAATAAATTGTCGTTTTCACTTAATGTTGCTTCATCCCATATTTCGACATGATCAAGAATATCTTATAGTGCGTTCATTATTTTTTTTACGATCGTCTTTTATAGCGGATACGGTTCTTGATTTATAAAACCATCTGGTAGCACACAAAGATGGGATGCTGATTTACAAATTTTCGGAACACACTCTTCCATTTAGCACTAGATGATGTGAATTTACTGAAGCTGTGTAAATGTGAAAAAAATATTTTAACGCCATCAACTTTTTCCGTACTTTTACGCAAAACTAAATTAGGTTTATGGACATAACAATGGATGAAATCGGCGTATTTAAACCCCCTATCTTTCAATTTAATTTGCACTCCTTTCCGTTCACCTGCCATCACGGCTGCTCCATCATAAATTGGCAAACCAATTTTGATTTTGCATCATCGAAGCAATTTAAAGAATTCTCGATTACATCAGCTAATCTTTTGGCACTTTTGTCATCGCTCACGTCATGAAATCCAAGGAATCGTTCAATAATTTTGCATCCATTTACATACCTAACAATGATCGAAAGCTGTGCATGCATTGCACAGTCAGTTGTTTCATCAACATGCACTGAAATAAATGGGGCACTTTGAATTTCAGCTAAATAACATCAGCAACTACGTTATCGATTGCAGATATAATTTCATTCTATATTGTTCTGGAAACACCTGAAAATTGCCTAGAGCCTTCTTTGGCGGAAAAGTTTTGATGCAAACACACTGTCAATTTTAGAGAAACACTGCAATAATTCTGGATTATTATCTTTGTTAAGACTATCTTCCCTTTCATCGTGTCCGCGCAATGGTAGTTCTTGTTTGCAAAGATATAGTGCGTTTATCAGGTGTTTCAGATATTTTCTTCGACCCATTTATTGTGCCTTTCTCTTTCAAGTTTGGTCGATTCACTAATAGCAGCTATACATGCCAAATGTTTTTAAACGCTTATAATTGTTCAGTTAAGTCATTGATTTCGAATGAATTTTGCAGTCAGCCAAAATATGCCTATAATTAGTATAGCCAATATCAGTCCATGATTGTCCTGATTTAGGCGGGAAAAGCAAGCAAGGCCAACAATAGAGTTTTTCCTAACATTTACTCGAAAATAAACAGCATTTGGATTGGAACGAACGAGTTCTAACCTTATTCACAAATAAAGGAGATGGTTACCCAACTTTGATCATTTCTCGCTTCTCGGCTACATTTCTCTGGCCAAACGATCTATTGTTCAGGTCTAACACAATATCCATTTCCATTATATCTCATTTTAAATCTAGGTCATTAACAGCAAATGAAGTACATATTTTTTTTTAATGTTTTACAGAATAATCTACTTACCCGTGAAACACAAGAAAATTAACCCAAGTGACGTTATACGCAAAATACAGGGAACTTCCAAAATGTAAATTCACTCTGATGATTCTCGAAAAATTTGATATCTTGACCAGTTGAAGTTATCCGTGGAAACATTGGATTGCCCGATCGTTGAAGACAAGATTCAAGCAAGCCAGCAATATCGGTCAGACGGTCCACATAGTTTTACAGTGATATAATTTTTTTATCTACCGTCAGTGGAAAGCTTTCCTTCTAAAATGTGAAAATGAGTTTTCTTTATCCCCCCACCAATCCAGAGTTCCCCTAATATTAAATTAATACACTGTTATCAGTAGGTCTATGACAACAGAATATTCTCATCATTGTTTTGACGCTCGAGTATATATCCGACACAGATAGACACACTTAATCAACTGAGAACCACATCACTCTATGTAAAAGCATATAAGATACCAACGGATACACACTCAAGAGTAAAAACAATGAAAAGAATATGCTGTTGTCCCAGCTCTAATTATTAGTCATGATTTACGGGGAGAGAAGGCAAATAGAGATGACACGAAATAAAACACTCCTTTTTATTTAGATTACATTTTCACTCCAAACGAGGCACAGTGACACATTGACGTAGGGGCTACTATCAGGCCATAAGTCGCAGAGATGCTATAAAGGGAGTTGAGCAGCAAGATGCCTGTTTACATCATACTTCAACTTCTGCATATCAGTACAGTTAGGAAAGCAGGAACCTGGGAGGGGGGTTCTAAAGTCTAGCACACCTGGGGAAGAAACTATTAGAGTAGAAGGCTTAATTACAGCTGGGGATCTTTACGGCGTAGGGGTGGGATTTTTCTGTTTGTCGGGTTTGACGGGAGTATTTACGTCGGCGAGGTACAAGGGCTTGTAGTTCGTCGGAGCACCCACCATAAAAATACCGGTAAAACAGGCAAAGGGGCGAAACAGAGGCTGAAGCTTAGATGACAGTTCAGGACATATCAGGTTGGCGACTATCTTTTGAACCCTGTCCAGGAGTGAGAGACTAGCAGCAGATGCACCAGCCTAAATATGACAATAATAATTCATACATGATCGAATAGTGGCCTTATAGAGGTGCATGATATGTTCAGACGTAAGTAACTTTCTAGCACTGTAGAGAGAGCCCACCTTCAAAATGTAGTATCTATTCCGGCAGATGCTGCAATCAAAGACCATTGCCCTTGCGGCAATCTTCTGGTCCATGTAGGGGCAACCCTACATGGGCCAGCTGGCAAATCACTATCCAGCTCCCATTTCCCACTTCTCGGGAGCTGGTCCCCCTTCCCCCCCTCTCTACATTAAAAAACGGCCTCATGCCTAATTTGCTCAGTGGGGAAGCAAATAAACACAGCACATCTTCTTCGCGGCAATCTTGACAATGCTCTCAACGTATCTTGTCTAATTAATGTTCTCCTGTGAACGTTAAGATGAGGAGTTCGAAAGCAGGTTCCTGATAAATTTCAGTCTCCAGAGATTCAAGTAAAATCTTGGATAATTAACCTTATTAAAAGGTAGTTTTTTGTGAAGTTCTCAAGAAGAGAGTATGTTCCTTATCTGTGAAGAGGAAGAGGCGGGTAGATACCTACCGGCATAATCCATTGCACTCCGTGACCCTACATAAATCCAAGACTTTGACTAAATCTCATGATCTGTTTCCGATGGAAATATAATTAATTCTATTGTGGGCGGATCATCGGTGGTTCCTTCCGCCGGAAAGTCGAGTCAATTGATTGCTAGTATTTTGGGTTGAATGTAAATGGCAGGAAGTGGGAATTTTATGTTGCATCACGCTTGGAGAAGATGATAAAGAATAAGAAGATAAAAGAGATCGGGGGGGGGGGGTTGTAATAAAAAAAAACAGAAGGCGACGAAATGGTGGAGAGATGATGAAGGTAACGAACAAAAAACAAAGGAAGAAATAAAGAAGTATAGAAATATACCGAGATTAAGAAAAAAACAGCAATTATTACCAAGAGAGAGAGGAGGAGGAGGAGGAGGAGAAGAAGAAGAAGAAGAAGAAAGAGGAGCAAAAAGATGAAGAAGAAGAAGAAGAAGAAGAAGAAGAAGAAGAAGAGGAAGAAGTAGAGGAGGAAGAAGAAGAAAATGAAAGAGGAGGAAAAAGAAGAAGAAGAGGAGGAAGAAGAAGAGGAAAAAGAGGAAGAAGAGGAGGAAGAAGAAGAAGATGAATAAGAGGAAGGAGGAGGAGGAGAAGAAGAAGAGGAAAAAGAAAAGGAGGAAGAAGAAGAAAATGAAAGAGGAGAAAAAAGAAGAGGAGGAAGAAGAAGTAGAAAAAGAGGAAAAGGAAAAAGAAGAGGAAGAAGAAAATGAAAGAGGAGAAAAAAGAAGAAGGGGAAGAAGAAGTAGACAAAGAGGAAGAAGAAGAAGAAAAAGAAGAGGAAGAAGAAAATGAAAGAGGAGAAAAAAGAAGGAGAAAAAGAAGAGGAAGAAAAATTAAAAGAAAAAGAAGTAGAATTAAAATGGATGAGAAAGATTAGCAGAAGAAAGAAAGAAAAAAGAAAGAAAGAAAAAGAAAGAGTAACCAGTAACAATTACCAAGAGACGAAGGGGCATACAAAAAAGAGAGGAAACGAAGGAAATTAAGACGAAGAAGGAGAAAAAGAAAAAGAAATAAAATAAGAAGAAAAACTGAAAAAAAGAAAAAGAAGAAGAAAAGAATATAATTGAAAGCCGAAAGAATACGTTGAAGTATGTGGGTTGCAAAGGAGGAGTATGGAAAATGTTTACAAAAGGAGAAGAAAGAGAAATAGAAAAGCGGGAAGTTCAGTTGATTACTTAGTGGAGAGAAAATGATGAAGTTGACGGGGAAAAATAAAAAGGAACCGAAAAAAAACAATAAAAAAGCAAAGAAGAATACAGCCACGATCATAAGAGCAGGCGTAGAATATAAACACATATAAACACACACACACACACACACACACACACACACACACACACACACATACAAAGAAGATGAATGAAAAGAAAAAGACGCAGGAGAAGAAAAAAGACGTAGTTGAAAAAAAAACAGGTTTCAAAGACAAAAAGGTAGAAAGGGTGAAAAAAGAAAAAAGAAACAGAAGAAAATGGAAAGGTTTGTAAAAAAAAAAAGAAGTTGACGAAATTAACGAGATAAGATAAAAATTGGACAGAGAAAAAAAAGAGAAAGAATAGGAAAATAAAAAGAAATAGAAGAAAAACAGCTTGTAGAAGAAAAAAGGAAAAAAAGAAGAATGAACATAAAAGGAAGATGGGAGATGGTGAAAAAAAAACGAGAAAGAAAAAAACGAGAAAGAAAAAAAACAAGAAAGAAAAAAACGAGAAAGAAAAAAAACGAGAAAAAATGAGGAAGAAAAAAATGAGAAAGAAAACAAAACGAGAAAGAAAAAAACGAGAAAAAACGAGAAAGAAAAACACGAGAAAGAAAAACACGAGAAAGAAAAAAACGAGAAAAAACGAGAAAGAAAAAAACGAGAAAAAAACGAGAAAAAACGAGAAAGAAAGAAAAACAGAAGAAAAAACGAGAAAGAAAAAAAGCGAGAAAGAAAAAAAGCGAGAAAGAAAAAAAACGAGAAAGAAAAAAACGAGAAAGAAAGAAAAACAGAAGAAAAAACGAGAAAGAAAAAAACGAGAAAAAAACGAGAAAAAACGAGAAAGAAAGAAAAACAGAAGAAAAAACGAGAAAGAAAAAAAGCGAGAAAGAAAAAAGCGAGAAAGAAAAAAACGAGAAAGAAAAAAAAGAGAAAGAAAGAACAACAGAAGGAAAAACGAAAAAGAAAAAAACGAGAAAGAAAGAAAAACAGAAGAAAAAACGAGAAAGAAAAAAAAACGAGAAAGAAAATAACGAGAAAGAAAAAACGAGAAAAAACGAGAAAGAAAAAAACGAGAAAGAAAAAAACGAGAAAGAAAGAAAAAACAGAAGAAAAAACGAGAAAGAAAAAACGAGAAAAAAACGAGAAAAAAACGAGAAAGAAAGAAAAACAGAAGCAAAAACGAGAAAGAAAAAAAGCGAGAAAGAAAAACAGGGGAAAGAAAAAAACGAGAAAGAAAAAAACGAGAAAGAAAGAAAAACAGAAGAAAAAACGAGAAAGAAAAAAACGAGAAAGAAAAAAAGCGAGAAAGAAAAAAAGCGAGAAAGAAAAAAAGCGAGAAAGAAAAAAACGAGAAAGAAAAAAACGAGAAAGAAAGAAAAACAGAAGAAAAAACGAAAAAGAAAAAAACGAGAAAGAAAGAAAAACAGAAGAAAAAACGAGAAAGAAAAAAAAACGACTAAGAAAAAAACGAGAAAGAAAAAACCGAGAAAAAACGAGAAAGAAGAAAACGAGAAACAAAAAAACGAGAAAGAAAAAACGAGAAAGAAAGAAAAACAGAAGAAAAAACGAGAAAGAAAAAAACGAGAAAAAAACGAGAAAAAACGAGAAAGAAAGAAAAACAGAAGCAAAAACGAGAAAGAAAAAAGCGAGAAAGAAAAAAGCGAGAAAGAAAAAAACGAGAAAGAAAAAAACGAGAAAGAAAGAAAAACAGAAGAAAAAACGAGAAAGAAAAAAACGAGAAATAAAAAACCGCGAAAGAAAAAAACGAGAAAGAAGTTCAGCCAAAAAGAAGTTTCCGAATTCGATGAGAGGAGAAAATGAAACTGACTAAAAAAAGAATTAGCAGGTAACGAAAGAATTAGCAGTTAAAAAGATTAGCAGGTAAAAGAATAGCAGGTAAAAAAGAATTAGCGGGTGAAAAAGAAATAGCAGGTAAAAACGAATTAGCAGGTAAAAAAATTAGCAGGTAAAAACGAATTAGTAGGTAAAAAATAAATAGCAGGTAAAAAGAATTAGCAGGTGATAAAGCATTAGCAGGTAAAAATATAGCAGCTAGGAAAAAATTAGCATGCAAAGAAATTAGCAGGTAAAAAATTAGCAAGTAAAAAAATTAGCAGGTAAAAAAAATTAGCAGGTAAAAAATATTAGCAGGTAAAAAAAAATAGCAGGTAAAAAAATTAGCAGGTAAAAAAATAGCAGGTAAAAAAAAATTAGCAGGTAAAAAAAAATAGCAGGTAAAAAAATAGCAGTTGAAAAAGTATTAGGAAAAATATAGAAGGTAAAATAGAATTAGCAGGTGATAAAGCATTACCAGGTAAAAAAAATAGCAAGGGGAAAAAATTAGCAGGTAAAACAAAGTTAGCAGGTAAAAAAGTAGCAAGTGAAAAAAATTAGCAGGTAAAAAAATAGCAGGTAAAAAAATTAGCAGGTAAAAAAAATTAGCAGGTAAAATATAGCAGTTGCAAAAGTATTAGGAAAAATATAGAAGGTAAAATAGAATTAGCAGGTGATAAAGCATTACCAGGTAAAAAAAATTAACAGGTAAAAAAATTAGCAGGTAAAAAAAATAGCAGGTAAAAAATAATTAGCAGGTAAAAAAAATTAGCAAGTGAAAAAAATTAGCAGGTAAAACAAAGTTAGCAGGTAAAAAAGTAGCAAGTGAAAAAATTAGCATGTAAAAAAATAGCAGGTAAAAAAATTAGCAGGTAAAAAAAATTAGCAGGTAAAATATAGCAATTGAAAAAGTATTAGGAAAAATATAGAAGGTAAAATAGAATTAGCAGGTGATAAAGCATTACCAGGTAAAAAAAATTTGCAGGTAAAAAAAATAGCAGGTAAAAAAAATTAGCAGGTAAAAATATTAGCAGGTAAAAAGAATTAGCAGGTAAAATATAGCAGTTAAAAAAGTATTAGGAAAAATATAGAAGGTAAAATAGAATTAGCAGGTGATAAAGCATTACCAGGTAAAAAAAATAGCAAGGGGAAAAAATTAGCAGGTAAAACAAAGTTAGCAGGTAAAAAAGTAGCGAGTGAAAAAAATTAGCAGGTAAAAAAAATTAGCAGGTAAAAAATAGCAGGTAAAAAAGAATTAGCAGGTAAAAACACATTAGCAGGTAAAATAATTAGCAGGTAAAAAGAAGAACAGGAAGTAGAAACGGAAGATAAAAAGTTAAAAAAGAAAGGAAAAAAAAGAAAAAAGAAGATGGAGGTTAGGTTTAGGGTTAGATTTGGGTTAGAGCAGAGAAACTTTAACAGTGACGTGATAGAATGTTTGCGAAAGTGAATTCAAAGTTTAAGAAAGTGAAAAAGTTAAGGCGCTCGGAAAGAGGGGGAAAAGCAAGGAATATATACGATGTCGTTCAAGAAAAGAATTTAAATGAGAATGGAAGAAAAAAGTTGAAGCTAAAAATTGAGAAAAATGAGGAAAAGAAGAAACACAAAGAAACAGACGTAAGACAATGGCTTAACCTTTACAAAGTGGAAGTCTGCAATGGTAATGAGCCTCAAACATCGATTTGTTGGAATCACCACTTACCTAGGCTCGCAGGTCACTCGAGGATTAAGTGTTCATCAGTGTAAGTTGGTGGTGTCATCTATATTTATGGTGTAAATTGGGTCTAATTTGATTAATTACGAAGACGACTTTACAGGAACTTGTTTGCATGAGACTTGATCGCTACCATGTTGTATTCAACCTGGAAGCATACCAGCGGAACAGTGTTCCAAAGGCGAGTAGTTCCGGGAAAGAAGATATTTTCATGGAATCTGCGTTGACATTTTGGAACATATAGACAGTGTGGAAAATTATATACAGGGTGACCCCGCCCCCCCCCCAAAAAAAAACAAAAACAAAAGCTAAATGGAGGCCATCTAGAACATACGCTGTAGAACGGAGAAAAAAAAATGCCAAAGAGCCTAGTATTTTGATGTAATGTTTTGAATATAATAAACTAGTTATGACCAAAGTTTCATTTCATTCGGGGGAAAAAACGCTAAGAAACGGGGCCTAATTAGAGGTGGGGCCCGTTTTATTTGGGTCACGCTGTATAATGGTTGTAGCTCGTTGACTGTTTTTTTTTTTTTGTGAAAACTTGGCAATGAGGACGATAGATTGGAATTAAGACGAGCACTTTCAATGAAAATAGTGAAAGAGCAATGGCAGGCTTCCGACGTCTTTGCTTTGGGGAAAAAAATTGCAGCGAAGAGAAAACGGCATGAACTACTAGGTATTGAAATCGGTTTTGAACACTATCAAGGCAGAATAGGAGGGTGTAGCAGCTTCTGTCCAGATGTGGCAACAGTATTCAATTTTAGGATTCACCTGGCTCTTATACAGATCGAAGATTGAATCGGCAGTGAGAAACTTACTGGAGGGATAGAGTCATCGATCCATATTACCAGCGGTAACTAATTAACCTTTGTTTAGACCAAATATAACTTTTTACTCAAACGGCTGTATCAACTGAAAAATTGTTCACTTAAAACACTTCATAGGTTGTCCGTTGAGATACTTACTGGAGGGATAGAGTCATCGATCCATATTACCAGCGGTAACTACTTAACCTTTGTTTAGACAAAATATAACTTTTTACTCAAACGGCTGTATCAACTGAAAAATTGTTCACTTAAAACACTTCATAGGTTGTCCGTTGAGATACTTACTGGAGGGATAGAGTCATCGATCCATATTACCAGCGGTAACTACTTAACCTTTGTTTAGACAAAATATAACTTTTTACTCAAACGGCTGTATCAACTGAAAAATTGTTCACTTAAAACACTTCATAGGTTGTCCGTTGAGATACTTACTGGAGGGATAGAGTCATGGATCCATATTACCAGCGGTAACTAATTAACCTTTGTTTAGACCAAATATAACATTTTACTCAAACGGCTGTATCAACTGAAAAATGGTTCACTTAAAACACTTCATAGGTTGTCCGTTGAGATACTTACTGGAGGGATAGAGTCATCGATCCATATTACCAGCGGTAACTACTTAACCTTTGTTTAGACAAAATATAACTTTTTACTCAAACGGCTGTATCAACTAAAAATTGTTCACTTAAAACACTTCATAGGTTGTCCGTTGAGATACTTACTGGAGGGATAGAGTCATCGATCCATATTACCAGCGGTAACTACTTAACCTTTGTTTAGACCAAATATAATATTTTACTCAAACGGCTGTATCAACTGAAAAATGGTTCACTTAAAACACTTCATAGGTTGTCCGTTGAGATACTTACTGGAGGGATAGAGTCATCGATCCATATTACCAGCGGTAACTACTTAACCTTTGTTTAGACAAAATATAACTTTTTACTCAAACGGCTGTATCAACTAAAAATTGTTCACTTAAAACACTTCATAGGTTGTCCGTTGAGATACTTACTGGAGGGATAGAGTCATCGATCCATATTACCAGCGGTAACTACTTAACCTTTGTTTAGACCAAATATAACTTTTTACTCAAACGGCTGTATCAACTGAAAAATGGTTCACTTAAAACACTTCATAGGTTGTCCGTTTAGATACTTACTGGAGGGATCGAGTCATCGTCCATATTACCAGCGGTTGCTAATTAACCTTTGTTTAGACCAAATATAACTTTGACTCAAACGGCTGCATCAACTAAAAAATGGTTCACTTAAAACACTTCATAGGTTGTTCGTTGAGATACTTACTGGAGGGATACAGTTATCAAGCCATATTATCAGCAATAGCTTCTTAAACCTTGTGGCTCACTTAAAAAAAATGTTCATAGGTTGTCCGTTGTCTCTTTTGAAAGGAGAAGGTCACCAGCATAAATATTTCTCAATCAAACTACTAACCAAAGATAAATAACTATTAGTCACCACAATGGCGCATTTACTCTATAAATGTTTTCGGAAACTACTGGGCTGATCTAGCCTAAATTCTGTAAAGGTTATTGATATAAGTTGCAGCGAACTAAGTGTTATGGTATCTGTTTGATGCAAAATCAGCGATTATTATGAATTAGTAGGCAATGGAAAATTGGGGACAAATTTAATCATATTTAAGCATCAATATTGAATAGAGCACACATTTTTGTTATGAAGACGTCACCATATATCAAGGCTCGTGGACCACTCGAGGATAAGAGTTAACAATCGTTTATAGCGATAACTTAGTCTAATTAGATTATTTACAAGGATGGTTCATTAAAAAGTTGTTTACGTTGGGCTTGAAAATAGCGATGTTTAGTCAGCTGGGAAGCAAACCATCGGAACAGAGGTCCCCATAGCAGGCAGTTCTAGGAAATGAAGATATTTTCATAGAATCCGTGTTTAGGTTTAAACACCGGTAAATAATGCGAGGGGTTTATTAGCAGTGGTGTTAGTTAGATGAGTCTTTATGTTACAGATTGGCGAAAAGGGGGGCATAAGTTGGCGAACAATTGCAATGAAAATAGTGATAGAGCAGAGACCGGCTCGCAACGTCTCTTTTGTGAGAGACAAGTTGCAGATAAGAGAAAGGGGCATCTCCCACTAGATTACGAAGTCTGTTTTGAACTCTGTCAGTGGCAGGATAGGTTGCTTCGAGCCACTCCTGCGCAAATGTGGAAACAATATTTTATCCTTGGACGCACTTGTCTTTTATAGAAGTATGGATTTGCATCAGCAGTGAAGTATCTACTGGATCGATAGAATGATTCAGCCATTTTTCCAACAACCTTGGAAACAGATTTGATGTATATACTCTATTCCAGATCAGGAGTTAAGGTCAGAAAAAGAAACTTCTCTAAATATATGAGCGTGCTCAAGAGGGGGGGGGCGTTTATTTCAATTGGACCCAGATGAGGTAAGAGCGATTATGATGAAATAAAAGAAGCTCAGTTTTAGATGCATAAAAATAATCCCGCCACTGCAATACATCTTCAAGATCGGAAGAGAGAAAACCAGAACAATCTTGGTACCAATGTTTTTCTGACCTTCTGTAAAATTTAAAATAAATAAATATTAAGCACTTATATCGAAAAAGTTTTTTTCTTTGTAATCGAGCACTTTTTTGGAATTCTTTCCCAAAACATTAAACAATATATATATACATATATATACCTATATATATATATACATATATGCACTCATATATATATATATATATATATATATATATATATATATATACGAGCAAACAGTTAATAAAACATGTTAGAAAACATTTTGAAATCAGTTAAAAACATATTTAATCTGAAAAGGTAACACTAGATAAGTGGATAGTCCTTAATCCGCGGAGTTTCGAAGAAATACTTTCCTCAGAGAGTAGGAATTAGCCAAATGCGGGGTCGGATTTTGCATGCAGAAGTATTTGATGAAACAACAAGTAAGTAAAAGATCTTACTTGAAAACAAAAAAAGTGAAGCAGAGGGAATATGGTGAAGAAAAAGGTGATTACACATGAATTGATAGTCTGGTGGAAGATAAATAGCCAGTGACGGTAAAATCCAAGTATATAACATCAAGAAAGTTAATTGAATTTCCATTTTCACAAGTAAAATCCAAAAATCCCGTAATTGGAAGAAGATGGTCCATAATAATCCAAAGGCAGAAATCCATGGAAAAATTCACAAAAATGTGTACAAGGAAAAAAGGAAAAAATTCCAATAATATTTATAAAAGAAAAATAAGATATACTTTTCATTCTACTGCCGAGATATAAATATAAATAAGAAAGATCAAAGAATTATTTTTTATTTTTTATTTTATATATATTTTTTTAATTTATTTATTTATTTATTGTTTATTTATTATTTATTTTCTATTTATTTATTGATTTATTTATTTATTTCCCATTTAGTGTCTTCTACCAACTCTTTCTGACCTGTACATTTCAATTGACCTATATTATTTTGCCTGCGTCATGAGTAAGTTACTGGTATCTGGGTTAAACAAAGAAGTGATCAACCACCTCAACAGGAACAATATCCTCAGTGGCATGCCAGGTGTATTCCGCTTTTTCTAGATTTATAGTTGATGTACTAACTGTTGTATGTCACAGTATTAAGGCACCTCTCGACGCGAGCGTCGTTCCTAAGCAGATCGCTCTTGGCATACCAAAGTTTTTTTGATAAGCTGTCGCATAAAAGCCTGCTACAATTTTTTTTTGTTTTTTTACAGAGTGATCACCACTTATCAAGGCCCGGAAGCCACTCAGGGATAAGGGTTATTGCAAGTACATTACGTTAGTATGGAGATTTGATGAAGTGTTTACTTAAGGGGGCGGTTCATTAGGAATTAGTTAACGTTGGACTTGAAGACATCCAATTTGTAGTCCGGTGGGAAGCAGGCAGACGGAACAGAGTTCCACAGGCGTGCAGTTCTAAGAAAGAAATTCCAGCTAGGAAATATCCAAAAATGTCTTCTCAATTATTAAATCATTCCTATTTGATGGGTTTAAAAGAGTAGTGGTTGGAGGGCAGAAATCAGAAGCTTACAGTATTAATGCCCGCATCGCTTAATGGTTCCAACCTGCGTTAAACTCTTTTTTAGATTTCTATCAATCATCTTACAAATCTTATATCATTCGTGGACATTTACGTAGACGACACGAATATCTATGGCAACATTTCAAAGACAAGAAACGGCCAATATCTCTCCGATTCTCTCACCTTTGATCTTTAGCACGTGGTGCAATGTGGAAGAAAGAGGCTGGTTTATTGTACTACAGGATAAAAAAAAACTTCTCTCTTTCCTCATTTGAGCTCTGACTCACATCTGGCTCCTAATGAAATGAACGGCTCTCGCCTCGAGAGCCCTCCATGTTTCTGATCTGAAATGGAACACACACACACACACACACACACACACACACACACACACCTGTATATATATAGTTTCAAATTTTCG
>NC_136523.1:20507161-20527161 GCF_053919585.1 Euprymna scolopes
GCTGCTGCTGATGTTTATGATGATGATACTGGTGGTGGTGCTGCTGCTGCTGCTGGTGCTGCTGCTGGTGCTGGCGCTGGTGCTGCTGATGATGATGATGATGATGATGATGATGATGATGATGATGATGATGATGATGATGATGATGATGGTGCTGCTGATGATGATGATGATGATGATGATGATGATGATGATGATGATGATGATGATGATGATGATGATGACCCATTACAACCGCAGTTTTGCTCTTGGTAGATCGAATTGACTTGGCCTTATTTTTTTAAACGACACATCGGATCAAAGTACAGACCTTGCTTACTCTAAAAATTTTATTATCTTAGTTTTAAAAAAAAATATCTTAGTTTTAAAAAAATTATCTTAGTTTAAAAAAAAAATTATCTTAGTTTAAAAAAAATTATCTTAGTTTTAAAAAAGTTATCTTAGTTTTAAAAAAAATTATCTTAGTTTAAAAAAATTATCTTAGTTTAAAAAAATTATCTTAGTTTTAAAAAAATTATCTTAGTTTTTAAAAAAATTATCTTAGTTTAAAAAAATTATCTTAGTTTTAAAAAAAATTATCTTAGTTTTAAAAAATATATCTTAGTTTTAAAAAATATATCTTAGTTTTAAAAAAGTAATCTTAGTTTTAAAAAAATTATCTTAGTTTAAAAAAAATTATATTAGTTTTAAAAAAACTATCTTAGTTTAAAAAAATTATCTTAGTTTTAAAAAAAATTATCTTAGTTTTAAAAAAATTATCTTAGTTTTAAAAAAAATTATCTTAGTTTTAAAAAAATTATCTTAGTTTTAAAAAAATTATCTTAGTTTTAAAAAAATTATCTTAGTTTTAAAAAAATTATCTTAGTTTAAAAAAAATTATCTTAGTTTTAAAAAAATTATCTTAGTTTAAAAAAAATTATCTTAGTTTTAAAAAAAAATATCTTAGTTTAAAAAAAATTATCTTAGTTTTTAAAAAAATTATCTTAGTTTTTAAAAAAAATTACCTTAGTTTTAAAAAAAAATATCTGAGTTTCACAAAAAAAATTATTTGATTTACGTTGTTTTTGGAATATGGCATTTTCGTTTGGTAACGGGTCCCTCCACCATCAATATTTTTTTGTGTATTTGTTTTTTTTTTAATTGGGTTAAATACTGAACAAGCACCGACAGATTGAGCAGCAGAAAGAAGAAAGGCTATTTCAGACTATTGCAATTGATCGATGTTGTTGTTGTTGTTGTTGTTGTTGTTAATCTTCTTCTTCTTCTTTTTCTTCTTCTTCTTCTTTTTCCTTCGCCTCTTGAAAGTTTTCTTCCTTTAAAATCAGATCAAGAATGTCAAATTTAGTCATCCATCGGCGAATATCCGAGGTTGAACTTTTGTTTACAATAATTAATGGGTGGGTCCTTCACGTAGAAAGAACGGCGTTAAACATTCTATTTTGAAACCACATTTTCTTGCAGGAAGCAAATCATGATGTTCAATTAAAGTCGCCGATTAATATCGGATCACCGAGTGTACTGAGTTACGATCGTGTGGCTGACTTTTGGAGACAATGGTCACGCACCGGAATGCTGCTTGCGCGAGAAAAAAGTTAGGGAAGCGTTTATAGAGCGGCATACAATTCCATAAAACGTCAAAAAGCGACTGGCTTGAATAGCAAGCACCTTTCTTTTACCGGTTTGTTTAGATACGCCCCGACCTTTAATTTCGTGAGAAAACAAAAGAAATAAAGAGCTTCTAGCTGTTGTCATTGAATAAGAATTTAGAAACCATACAAAAAAAAGAAAACTGAA
The DNA here is from genome assembly GCF_053919585.1 of Euprymna scolopes. Classification (NCBI taxonomy): domain Eukaryota; kingdom Metazoa; phylum Mollusca; class Cephalopoda; order Sepiida; family Sepiolidae; genus Euprymna; species Euprymna scolopes. Next base: position 20,508,956 of record NC_136523.1, read on the forward strand.
TTGTCTGAATCGAAGACCCAAGCGTGTAGACAATCGGTGAAAAGTAAGCAAATCTTCAAAACGCACTTCATATTATATTGAAATATGTTTTTGCGTGATCCCATATTAACGTGCCCAAATGAGTCCATACCACGAACACGTCTATAAACTTTAGTTCCTATTTACAATGCCTCCTCACGGGACAGAGATTGACACCATGGTCGTTGTTTTTAACCTTGAGAAAAGGAACAAAAATATAAATTGTCTCAGTCATGAAGGATTTCTATCCACTGAGAGAGATAAAAAAAAATTGAAGTGTTACATCTGAAGAAGAGATACTTCACTGTGATCTCAGTGGATAGCAGTGATCAGGCTGGCTTGTATTGTGAGAGGTCATGTTAGTGATATTCTCGACCTATGATCAAACGAAGTATTGCAGTGTGGCAATAGCGGGGGGAAAGGGTGCCAATAAGAAAAGAGCAGAAAGTTGTAGCACTCCTAAAAGCAAACCCGGCTCAATTTGAACTTGTCCTACTGCAAAACCCTGGGTTTGCCAGCGGCCACCTGAATTCACCAGGGGAGAACCACTCTTCAACACATCCAGGTACACCTGTGTGTTGACTTTCGAGCAGACTTCGAAGATGCGAGGTAGCATGGGGTGGCCTTAACTTGAAACTAAACCAAAGGCCACAACCGTGGCTGAAAACTTTGTTTTCACTATCTTGGGCACCCCTCTGTTATTCATTGCAATCCACCGATGCATTTTGAGGGTGCAAGCAATGGTCCTATTGTCATACTCGGATCTATAGAGAGCATGATCAGAAGAGCGGCGCATTTCTGATCTCGCTCGAGGAAGATTGTGTCACTTTCAAACATGATATAAGGCTCTTATCGCTCTTGGGATTTGTACATTTTCTTTCTTGGAAAATTGTAATGCTGGATATGGGGCAGCCAAACCAGATGCCGACAGTCTCCTACTTTTATTGAAACCAATCGAGAGATATTTTTAGTATCATCGCCGTTCCCTTAAGTGAAATTGTCTGGATCTCTTTTGCACTTGGTTCACCAAGGATATTAGTTAAGTAGAACTTTAGGCCCTTATTCATAAGCCCCGTGGCACCTATAATAACTGGTATGATTGATATCTCCCTAAGATTCCAGTTTCTTTTCATATCATACATGAGACCTAGATATTTGGTCTGTTTCTCCCTTTCAGCTCTATTCCGATCTCTATAATTAGGGGCACTCACTTCAACCAAGGTTGCTACTCTCTCTCTCTCTCTCTCTCTCTTATTTATTCCATATACCTATGCCAGGTTTCACTGCAGCATTTTCAAGGTAGATGGCTGTTGCGGTAACATGATCGTAACATATGGTATATAAGCCATTTCTAACTGTTCTGCCAACATGATGATCTGCAATATACAAAAACGATTTTCATCAAATGGAAATGGAATCATGGAGTCTTTTTGTAGGTCGACAATTTTATCGTTCCAAACTTTAGTTGATATTAAAGTTTTGCCAGTCTATTAATGCGTTTAATATCATACGATTCAAAATTCAAAAGTGATTTGGGATCGTTAAAACTATCGATTAAAAACAATGTATAATTTAAATGAACGTAAAAGCAACAAAACTAGATAATACTATCAATGGAACAATGCCTCCAATTCTGAAGGAAACCATTAATTTTATCACGCGCGTATTTTATATAAACGGATCCGAAGTTCCGTCGTCGAATAGTCTTCGATTAAAACCGATAAGTGGGTCCTCAGCTATATTATGAGAAAGAGAGGTCAGGTTGACCTGAATTTATGCGTTGGGATTAATTGAGATGAGGTGTTGGTTGGTGGAGATAGCAGGAGAGCGTGGTGGATATTGAGCAAGTGTTCGTGGCAGTTATATTGGAAGGTGATGGTGTTGAATAGATGTGGGGGAGGGGGCGCGTCTAATAATGTAACAATAAGAGAAGGCCTATAGAATCACTGATATTGGATTTCTTTGAAGGGATTTGAAAGTTGAAGCGGAAAACATTACGAGCAACTTTGAAAGAATGGTAAGGGTTAAATAGAATATATGAACAACCATGGAGAAGATGAAGTTGAATATTTGCTAGAAAAAAAGAAAGAAAGAAAACGCTGTTTAAAAAAAAAGCAGAAAAGAATAAGAACAACGTGAGGAAGAATGGAAGAAGGCGAAGACGAAGAAATACAATGGTGTAGAAGAAGATGGGAAAGAGGAGAAGAGGAAGAAGAAGGAGAAGAAGGAGAAGAAGAAGAAGAAGAAGAAGAAGAAGGAAGAGGAGAAGAAGATGAAGAAGAAGAAGAAAGAGAAGATGAAGGTGAAGAAGAAGAAGAAGAAGAAAAGGAAGGAGAAGAAGAAGATTATGTTGAAGTAAAATACGAAAGAGAATAATTTCGAAAAAAATAAGATTTGGAGAAAGAAAATGGCAATTTCGAAGAAATATGAAAGCAAAGAATGTGGATTGAAGGAGAAGATATTTGAGCGGTAGAAGAACGATACAAAGGGGATTAGATCAATAATGCTAGAAAAAAGAAAGAAAAAAGCGAAGAAGGTGAAGAAGAGAGGAAGGCGAAGAAGAATAAATACAAGAGATAAAGGAAGAAGAAGAAGAAGAAAAAGAAGAAAAAGAAGAAGAAGAAGGAGTGTAATAAAAAGAAAGGATGAAAGGAAAAAAAGTTGTAATTTCGAAAAAATGGAAATTTCGAGAAAAAAATGTCAATTTCGAAGAAAAGAGAAAACAAAGAATGTGGAATGGAGGAGGAGAAGTTTGAGGGGTAGAGGATTTATAAACAAGAAGAAGTGGGAGATAACGAAAGGAGAGATAATAGAAAATAGAGATGGGAAAATAAAAAGAGAACAAAAAGGAAAAGAACAAAGTGCGACAATCACAAGAAAAAGAAAAGAATAGAACAAACGATTAAAAAGGAGGAAGAAAAAGAAGAGGAAGACAGAGAACAAGATGAGGAAGAGGGGAATGACTTCAAATAGGAAGTAGAACAAATGAAATATATATATATATATATATATGATATATATATGAAATATATATATATATATATATATATATATATATATGGAGAGAGAGGTAGATATATAGTGAGAGTGAGAGATAAATAGATAGATAGATAGATAGAGTAGTTATGTCCGTTCAGTCTCAGGTAAAAAAGAATAACCTCTTTTAGGCTAATCGTGCGAATTCCCTTCGAAGTAATCTCCTCCGGTTGCAATGCACTTGTTTCATTGAAACAATTTCTGGAAGGTTCCTTGGAAGTCCTCTTGTGTGAGCGTGTTAATGACCCTCCTTACAGCCTTTTCATCTCCTCAGTTGTCACATATCGACAACCTCTAAGGTTTTCCTTGAGCTCAAGGAATAATCAAATATCACAGGTTGCAATGTCTAGACTATAGAGAGGGTAAAAGATAGTTTTGATTTCTTTCATGATCAAAAATCCTGACCTTCTCTGAGCACACTTGGGACAAACCTCTCGAAAATCTTCCTTACGAATAAGTTCTCACGAATAATTTTGTGCACAGTTCCCATACTGACATCAAATTGTCCACTTATTGTCTCTACATACACACGACGGTCCTTATCAATGAAATTCGTTATTAAGCTAATTAACTCTGATGTTCTGACTTTCTTACTCTCCCTTCGCCTCTCATCAACCCTACTCAGGACACTCAGAAAACTAATACTGGTACATGCGAGATGACACTCAGAAAACTAATACTGGTACATGCGAGATGGTTCAAAAGCAGTGTGAAGTATTTAATACGTTCCTGTTGCATTCTAATTGTTGGGGTGGCACCCACTCATTTACATATGTGGATAATATTACACATAAATAACAAGACTCGGTTAGTCTGGGTGTGTGTTAACCAGAAGCCACCGAAGGCCGAGCCGAGAGCAGATATGTTCTCCAGCCAAGACTCTCTTACCTGACAACCATTATGTAAATATACTGTGAATATACTTTTTCTAATACACTTCTTATTGATCTACTTTTGTTTGTTGAGTCTTCATTTGTATTGCCTTATACGTTATTTGGTTCAACCTGCAAACATAACAGTTGGCGACGAAGATGAACGTCAAACATAACGGTAATACATATGGTTCTTCTAAAGTCTCCTAACGTGGAGATTCCATTTTTGCAAATTGACCAGTTGTGACAATCAGGCTTTGGTTGAATGTATTACTATTTCTGCTGTAGCTGTGCATTGGAGCCTATAATTATATAAATCAGTCAGTCATCTCATACGATTACAAAGAATAATCTACTGAATTTTCAAGAGTTTACGGCAATTTAAAAATGTTTGTACGCAAAAATCTATACATTTATCGAAGACACCCTACAAAAAAAAAAAAAGAAATATAAAAAATAAATACAAAAATGAGTCAGGAGAGGGGGGACAATTAAAAGAATGGAAGTAGAAAAATACAAAAAAAATAAAAGACAAATGACTTAAATAGAAGATAAAGATGAAGAAAATAAGAAAAAATGTATGAGACAAAAAGAAAAGGTGTTATATATATATTAAATTAGAAAATTATATATGGCAATTAAGCTACACAGAATATTTTGCGTTTCATGCTCGTGAGAATTCGTCAGTCTTCTGAATGAAATGCGGAATATTCTGTGTGATTTACTTGCCATATATATTTTCATAACGTATTACCTAGCTCTTCCTTTGTATTGAGCACTGCTGAAAATGTACGAATAAAATTATATTTTCGTATCATAATTTATGCGAAATAAACTTATTTCACAAATGCAGATGCATAAATATATGCAAATGACCAAGCTGGTTGCGCGAAGTGACGTCACAACACTTACGAAAAGACATACTTAGATGTATAAGTTGTCAAAAGTTAAAAAGTGCTCAATACGTTAGTAGAGCTTAGTATGTTTTTTGGGTGTTTTTTTTTTATTTTACAAACTCCAGATATTTACTTAGCCCATTACAGTTGTTACAGAAATTCCCTGACTTTTGAAACGGGAAGAGGATATGATATTTTAGAGACGTGTGGATACTAAAAAAAAACACAAGAAAAACATGTAGAGAAAACTATTATTATAATCTATTTTCTTCTATATATCTATAAAAACAGAGATGTGTGTGCCACAGACGATTTCTGATTGGTTAATCCAATAATCACATCTCCTAAAAAAGTATAGTTCTTACGCTCTTAACTTTACCATAAAATATTTTGGTCTTATTTATTGTCCATCTTGGAAGGGTTTAATTTTTTTCTAACTTGCGATTTACAACTAAAAAAAATACGAAACTAACTTACAATCTAACAATCGAACCTCCGACATCACGGCCGCCATTATGAAACTAAACTAAAAAAAAAAAAATACGCGCGTTCACTCGTTTTTTTGTGCATTTTTTTTTTGGGGGGGTAATTTGGCATAATAGTGTCCATTTAATAGTATTATCTTGAAAAAATAAAAAAATAAGGAAAATTACCAAAAAAAAACAAACAAGAACAACAAAAGTGTGCCGTATTTTTAAAAGTTTTATTGCGTTGTTTTTATTTGCTTTTTTTATTTCATCGGTGAAGAAAATGGCCAAACAGAAATTTTGAAGGCCAAACTGCTTTAAAAAAAGGCCAAATTCGCGAAATTTGGCCTCGCTATAAAAAAAAAAGGGAAATCCCCCTACTTGAACTTTCTGTTTAATTTCGCTTGTAGCGTTGATTTTTTTTCTTTTTTCGCTATAAAACAATAACTACTTGATGAAATTACGTGATTTTTTCTGTAGGGTTTGGGTACTTGTGCAGTTTTCCATTGACATTAAAAAATGGAAATATTTTTAAAAAATATATATTGTACGTACTCGTCATGGGATAAAGTTTTCCTACAGAAAAATCACGTAATTTCATCAAGTAGTTATTTTTTTATAGCGAAAAAAGAAAAAAATCAACGCTACAAGCGAAATTAAACAGAAAGTTCAAGTAGGGGGATTTCCCTTTTTTTTTATAGCGAGGCCAAATTTCGCGAATTTGGCCTTTTTTTAAAGCAGTTTGGCCTTCAAAATTTCTGTTTGGCCATTTTCTTCACCGATGAAATAAAAAAAGCAAATAAAAACAACGCAATAAAACTTTTAAAAATACGGCACACTTTTGTTGTTCTTGTTTGTTTGTTTTTGGTAATTTTCCTTATTTTTTTATTTTTTCAAGATAATACTATTAAATGGACACTATTATGCCAAATTAGCCCCCCTCCAAAAAAATGCACAAAAATTCGAGATTTAAGGTTTGGACGAGATAATTTAGCGAATTGTCCGGACTATTGCGAGATAACTATCCATTAGTTTTTCCTGAAATTTTGCCACAAATTGTATTTCATTACATAGATGTGCATAGTAACAACATTTTGTTGCTGAAAATTCCCGTTGCGTCTCCAGATTTCATCGGTGAAGAAAAAGGCCAAACAGAAATTTTGAAGGCCAAACTGCTTTAAAAAAAAGGCCAAATTCGCGAAATTTGGCCTCGCTATCGCTTTCTGTTTGGTTAAGAATCAAGATGGCTGAATTATTAATTACTCGCTTATAAGACTATCATTACACACAAAAAAAATATAGATTTATTTTTGGGTAAAGTTCCCCCGGGTTTTCCTTTCACTTGAGTAAATAATGGTCTTTTGTTATATATATGGCGTACTATTATCCTTATATATATGATGTTTATGTTTATAACAACATCTTAATACGGCGCTGCTGATCCATAGTCGTTTCGACTGACGGATGCCACACACATGTTTAAGTGTCTGTGTGTGTCTGTGTGTCTGTGTGCATTTCCCTACGCTAAAACTCTGTCAATTTTAAGCCTAGAGATTCGAAATTTGATATACAGGGTACTGAGATTTGCGAAAATCGATGTGATAGGTTTTCGACAGAAATTTGGCGATTAAGTGGTCAATATTCAACGATTTGACCTTTGAGAACTCTACCAAACTCCTCCTACAATTTTGGGTCTAAACAGTAAACACGTGATATTTTAGATATAGATTCCTTGGACATGGATCTAACTTATTAACTTTACTTGATCCCTAAACAATAAATGTTAAGAGGTCATAATAGGGGTCAAAGTTTTAAAAAATTGACCGTTTTTTTTTTCTCAGCATTACCCTCAAAACACCTGGGCAACGCCGGGCACCGATTGCTAGTAAATGATAATATAAAGAAAACGAGATAGAAAGAGAAAAGAAAAGAAAATAATTGGGAAAAAGCTTAGATATGTGTCATGAACAAAATCAGTTGAATTGAAGATGATGCTTGGGGTAGGAAAGTGAAAGGTTTCTGGAGATGTTTTCTATAGTAGCAATGTTAACGTACATCTAGTTGATTGTATTTCAAACATACGTCCTATATAACTTATATGAACGGGCGAAATGATCAAAGTGTAGTATCTGTTCCGACAGATACTGCTAGCAAGACCATATGTGGGGGAAACCCCACATATAAGACCTTGGTCAATGTAGAGGCAACCCTTCATGTCGTTGTCATTATCCAGCTCCCCTACTCCCTGGGGAGTTGGTCCCCATTTCCCCCATTAAAAATCGGCCTTGTGCCTAATTTGCTCGGTGGGGGAGCAAATAAATACCAACCCCACATATCAGACCTTGGTCAATGTAGGATCACCATACAGCCCGACAGTTACTATCCAGCTCCCATTTCCCATCTCTCGGGAGCTGGTCTCTTTTTCCCTCCCCCCTCTTTCCACATTAAAAAAACGGCCTTGTGCCTAATTTGCTCAGTGGGGAAGCAAATAAATACAACTGGCCTTCGTGACCGGCACGTCTTTAAGACAATCAGCTTTGACCACTGTGGGGAATATCCTTCACATCAGACAATTGCTATTCATTAAGACACTTGATGAGCTCTTCCTCTTGGAGGGAAGCTGGTTTCACCCCCCCCCCACCATCGTGATGAAGCAAATACGGACAAATGCTGAAAGCTTAACTGGCTTTAGGCCAGTTTGGTTTTAAGCTTTCTGTCGTATAGTTGACGTCGCTAAATTTCAACGCTTTCCGACTTGGCGTAGCGGTAGGATGCCACATTTTCTTTCACTTTCTTTTCCGCCTTCACGTCGCGTATTCGGGTTCGACCCTCACTGCCTTCCAACACGTTTTCAAACACCCGGGCAACGCCAGGCACATCCGCTAGTCTTTTATAAATAATTTCTACTAAATGAAATATCACAAATTAAAATAAAAAAAACACTTGCAAACGACTGAGACGGTTGCTATCTCTTTAATAAATGAAGAAAGAACCCCCTTAAAGGAAAACGACCAAAACAAACTAATCCCTAGTGAAAAGAAAGATCGCTGAAAGGGGGCCGATATCCCTGTATAATGAAAACATAACGATTATCACAGAGAATAGAAAGGTTAAAAAGGAGTACAATTATCCTACAGGATAATAGAAAAGATAGCAGTAAACCCCAGAAAAGAATGACATTTTACACATAGAAAACGATAAACCATTCATTGTTATTTTTTTCATACAACCAGACATTTTTCACATAGAATATCAGACAACATTTATTGTCATTTTTTGTATACCTACCATCAAACCAGAGATTTGGCAAATAGAATAACTTACACCATTCATTGTTATTTTTTTTGTATACCCACCATCTTACAAGATATAAGAAAAGTATTAACATAGTATTATAGAGACTTTTAATCGGATACATTATTAAACGCTTTTTGACACTAGACCATTTGAAAATCACCCCTTCTCAGGTACATGCTATTATAAAAAACTTAGACACCTCAAAAGCATGTGGACCAGATCTCATCCCGGCTGTGCTATTATTAGAAGTTGCTCCAGTTCTGTCCAAACTTTACAATAAATGCCTTAACGAATCTTGTTTTCCCGACTGCTGGAAAACCGCCTCTGTGGTACCAGTCTTCAAGAATTCTGGTGAAAGAACTGACCCACTAAATTATCGCCCCATTAGCTCCCTCCCGCTTTTCGCCAAAATATTTTAGTCCTTTGTTAATCAAGCCCTAGTCCAGCACCTAACAGCTGCTAAACTCCTGACTGACAAACAATATGGATTCAGGCAAGCTCGTTCAACAGCAGATATCTTAACTGTAGTTTCTGAACGTATATACCGTTCATTGGATAAAACAGGGGAGGGTAGAGCGGTGGCCCTCGATATATCTAAGGCTTTTGACAGGGTATAGCACAATGGTCTTCTAAGGAAAATTAGATCATATGGAATCACTGGAAGAATTCATAATGTAATTAAATCCTTCTTAAGTAATAGAAAAATCAAAGTTGTCTTGGACGGTCGTACATCCAAACAATACGACATAAATGCGGGAGTACCTCAGGGGTCTATCCTTGGACCTCTATTATTCCTGATATTCATAAACGACCTCCCTGATAATATTGTTTCGGAGATGGGTATATTTGCCGATGACACCACTCTCTATAACAGATATGAGGGGAAAACAAATGAACACATATCCAAGGAAATGGCAGAAACACTAGAGGATGACCTACAATCCGTAGTGGAATGGGGACAAAAATGGTTGGTCACATTCAATGCTGCTAAGACTAAGCTTGTTTCCTTCAATAACTACAAGAAACCTTCTCTACCACCAATAGCAATGACCAAGAATACATTGCCTGAAAGTACTTCTTTTAAACTCCTCGGCCTAACGTTTACAGGGAATATAAACTGGAATAGATACATTGAGAGCATTGCCAAGGCTGCTGCAAGGAAGGTTGGCTCCCTCTACCGTGCTAGAAAACTACTTACGCCTGACAGTATCCTATATATCTATAAAGCCACCATTCGTCCATGCATGGAGTACTGTTGTCACATCTGGGCTGGTGCATCTACTGCTTGTCTCTCGCTCCTGGACAGGGTTCAAAAGAGAGTCGCCAACCTGATAGGTCCTGAACTGTCATCTAGGCTTCAGCCTTTGTCCCATCGACGAGATGTTGCATCCCTCTGCCTGTTCTACAAATACTTTAATGGTGAATGCTCTGACGAACTGCAAACACTTGTACCTCCCCGACGTAACTACCCCCGACAAACCCGACAAGCTACTAAGTCTCATCCCTTTACAGTAGAGATCCCTAGGTGCAAGAAAGCCTTTTACTCCTTTAGTTTCTTCCCCAGAACTGCGGGTCTTTGGAACTCCCTTCCGGGATTCTGCTTTCCCAACTGCAATGATATGCAGAAGTTCAAGTGTAATGTTAACAAACATCTTTCTACTCATCTCCCTTCATAATTACCCCGCTAATTAAGTCCCTGATAGTAGCCTCCTGCTTTAAAGTAGCACTGTGATTTGTTTGGGGTGAAAATTGAAAAAAAAAATGGAATACCATTTATAATCGCTTTTTGAATTGCAATACATTATAAACGCCCTTGTAAAAACAATACATTTTAAATACTCTTCTGAATGCAATAGTTTTAAGCGCCTTTTAGAATTTAATATATTTTAAATATCCTATTAAAATAAAATTGTTTTTTCATTTCCCTGTAAAATGCAATGACTACTTAATCTCTCTTTGAAATGCACTACATTTATAATCCGTCTTTTAAATTTAAGACAGTTTAAGCGCCTATTGGAATGTGATACATTTTTAATTAAGCTTTAAATTTCAATACATTTTATTCGCATATTCGAACGCGATACATTTTTAATTTCACTTTAAAATACAATACATTTTATTCGCCTATTCGAATGCGATACATTTTTAATTTCACTTTAAAATACAATACATTTAAATTGCGTACTGGAACGCGATACATTTTTCATTTCGCTTTAAAATTCAATTCATTTTGTTCGCCTATTCGAATGCGATACATTTTTAATTTAGCTTTAAATGCAATACACCGTAATCGCCATTTAAAATGCGATACATTTTTAATCGCAGTCTGAAATGCAATACATGTTACTTGTCTTTTTTAATGTATTAATTATAAACGCCAATTGAAATCCAACACATTTTTAAATGCACTTTAAAATGGAATACATTTTTTTCGTCATTTGAAATCTTTTGAAATACATTAAATTTATAATATTATTTTGAAATGCAATACATTTTATCGCCCTTTTAAATGAATTTTAATCGACTTACTAAATGCAATACACTTTAATAGCACTTTCGAAAATAAATACATTATAAACGCCATTTGAAATAAAACACATTTTACCGCCCTTTGAAACACAATAGATTTTTAATCGCCTACTGGAATGCAATACAAATTTTATTTCCCTTTCAAATTCAATAAAATTTCAATTTTTACGTAAAATGCAATATATTTGAATCTCTCAATGAAATTTCAATATATTTTAATCATCCTTTGAAAAGCAACACATTTTTTATCGTCTTTTGCAACGCAATACAATATAAATGCTATTTTAAGTGCAACATATTTATAAACGATATTTTAAACACCTAACTGAAATGAACAATTTCATCGCCCCTCTAAAGTGCTATGCATTTTTATCACCCTTTGAAATGGAATACATTATAAACGCCATTTGTAATTCACACCATGTTAACGCCCTTCGTAATTCAATACATTTGGAAAAATAATACGTTTTGAATCGCTTTTTGTAATGTAATACATTATAAACGGTATTTAGAAATGCAACAGATTTTTAAAACGCACTTTAAAATGCAATGAATAACTTAACAGCCTGTAAACATGCAAGACATATTTTATCGTTCCTGAAATACAATACATTTTTAATTGTCCTTAAAACTGCATTACATTTAAACCGCCTTTAAAATTCAATACATTTTAATTGCTCTTTGAAATGCATTACATTTTAAATCGCCATTAAACTGCATGACATTCAAATCGCCCATTAAAATGCAATAGATTGTAATTGTTATTTGAAATGCAATACATTTGGATCGTCTTTTGTAAATTTGTATTTGATTCAGGGAGTGTATTTGTATTGTTGTCGTGTTTTGTTTTATTTATCTTTAAATAATAATTTTCTGTGAAAATATCCACGAATTTTTAAAAGACAAAGACGATTTACATTACGAATTGAACTTCTCGTAAATACCCGCTCAGCTCCGGAACCTGACAGCGCCACCGGAATATGCCGAGCGCCACCGGAATATGCCGAGCGCCACCGGAATATGCCGAGCGCCTTTCCAAAAGCTCCGATACCCGTTCAAATCATTGCTTTTTAAATAGTATTTTTAAGTGAAATTTTACTTTTACGGTATATTTGTTTATGAAAGTTTTAGGTAACAATACAAATTAGTTATAAAACGCTCTCCCTATTCTGATGTTAGGCATGGCTTACTAAAGTAACGTTATTATTTCAGCAGGATAACATAAATGTCTACATACTGGCCATTGTAACTTCATACTTCCATTGACACATACAGAGGTCCGTGCGTACAATGCAGCAGTACCATTTTAAAAAAAAAAAAGGATTTAATGAATTTCACGCTTTATAGAAAGTTACCTTTGGACCACGGATTGGATATTTCCGAAGAATTTTCCGGCTTCATACGTAACCTCCCGAGATACGCTGATGCTAAGTTGCCAGAAATTGAGACATGACTTAGATAACTATAGGAACGATATCTCTCTCTCTCTCTCTCTCTCTCTATATATATATATATATATATATATATATATATATATATAATATATATATATATATATATATTATATATATAAGTGAACGGGTCTGTGTGGGTGCGTGTACATTTCGCTACGCACTAACTCTGTCAATTCTAAGTTTATAGACTTGAAATTTGACATACAGGGTACTAAGATTTGGAAAAATATATGTGATCGGTTTTCGGCCAGAAATTTGGCTGTTAAGGGGTCAAAGTTCAACGATTTGACCTTTGAGAACTCTACCAAAATTCTCCGCCAATTTTTGGTCTAAACATTTGAAATTTTAGATATAGGTTCCTTGAACATGGCTCTAACTTAATAACTTGATTTGAGCCCAAAACAATCAATGTTAAAGGGTCACCAATTTACCTATTTTTTTAGCCAACATACAGCTCAGAATACCGGGGCAACGCCGGGCTGAAATGCTAGTATAAGAACATTTATAGGAAATTAGCCTCCCCCTATCTCAAGATATATTGAAACACTATCCTTTCTTGTTATGTCCATCGTAGTATTGGACAGAAAGGGATTGATGCAATGGAAATGTTAAGGCGAATATCCCTATGGAATAAGGTTTGCTGAAGTGCAGCGAATTGGACGCTGATTGTTGATAAACAAGTAGCATCGGTTATCCCCGTTCACTCCGATCTGCCAAACAATGGATGTGTGGGATCTCCATGAGAGACGCGCAGCAAACAGTCAGATGCAGATTGTAAATGGACATCGGAGTTGTCGGAGAGATATGATTGGAAATGTATAGATTTTATCGCATCAGGTTTCCATTTAAAATGCGGATTGTGAGTATTTGGTCTTTATGTAATCATACCAACATCAACAATAAACAGGCGTGGGTGTAGTCAACGGCGAACACAGGAATACTGAATTGTACGAAAGTAAACTACTTACTCTAAATTTTTTAGATATCCTTCTCCATCAGGTTCATATATATATATATATATATATATATATATATATATATATATATATATATATATATATATATATATATACAGGGTGTCCACATAGTCTGGCTACATAATCTACACGGTGCTCGCAAAGTCTGGCAGCATAATCTTCACGGTGCCAACATAGTCTGGCTGCATAATCTACACGGTACCCAATAAATCTGGCTACATAATCTACACGGTGCCCACAAAATCTGGCTACATAATCTACACGGTGCCCGCAAGGTCTGGCTGCATAATCTTCACGGTGCCCACAAAGTATTGTTACATAATCTGCAGGGTGCCCACATAGTCTGGCTACATAATATACCCGGTGCCCACAAAGTCTGGCTACATAATCTACACGGTGCCCACAAAGTATGGCTGCATAATCTGCAGGGTGCCCACATAGTCTGGCTACATAATCTACACGGTGCCCACAAAGTATGGCGACATAATCTGCAGGGTGCCCACATAGTCTGGCTACATAATCTACACGGTTCCCACAAAATCTGGCTACATAATCTACACGGTGCCCACAAAATCTGGCTACATAATTTACACGGTGCCCAAAAAATCTGGCTATATAATCTACACGGTGCCCACAAAATCTGGCTACATAATCTACACGGTTCCCACAAAATCTGGCTACATAATCTACACGGTTCCCACAAAATCTGGTTACATAATCTACACGGTGCTCACAAAATCTGGCTACATAATTACACGGTGCCCAAAAATTCTGGCTGCATAATCTACACGGTGCCCACAAAATCTGGCTGCATAATCTACACGGTGCGCACAAAGTCTGGCTGCATAATCTTCACGGTGCCTACGAAGTCTGGCTACATAATCTACACGGTTCCCACAAAATCTGGCTACATAATCTACACGGTGCCCACAAAATCTGGCTACATAATCTACACGGTGCCCACAAGGTCTGGCTGCATAATATTCACGGTGCCCACAAAGTATGGTTACATAATCTGCAGGGTGCCCACATAGTCTGGCTACATAATCTACCCGGTGCCCACAAAGTCTGGCTACATAATCTACACGGTGCCCACAAAGTATGGCTGCATAATCTGCAGGGTGCCCACATAGTCTGGCTACATAATCTACACGGTGCCCACAAAGTATTGCTACATAATCTGCAGGGTGCCCACATAGTCTGGCTACATAATCTACACGGTTCCCACAAAATCTGGCTACATAATCTACACGGTGCCCACAAAATCTGGCTACATAATTTACACGGTGCCCAAAAAATCTGGCTATATAATCTACACGGTTCCCACAAAATCTGGCTACATAATCTACACGGTTCCCACAAAATCTGGCTACATAATCTTCACGGTGCCCACAAAATCTGGCTACATAATTTACACGGTGCCCCAAAATTCTGGCTTCATAATCTACACGGTGCCCACAAAATCTGGCTGCATAATCTACACGGTGCGCACAAAGTCTGGCTGCATAATCTTCACGGTGCCTACGAAGTCTGGCTACATAATCTACACGGTGCCCACAAAATCTGGCTACATAATCTACACGGTGCCCACAAGGTCTGGCTGCATAATATTCACGGTGCCCACACGGTCTGGCTGCATAATCTTCACGGTGCCCACAAAGTATGGTTACATAATCTGAAGGGTGCCCACATAGTCTTGCTACATAATCTACCCGGTGTCCACAAAGTATGGCTGCATAATCTTCACGGTGCCTACGAAGTCTGGCTACATAATCTACACGGTTCCCACAAAATCTGGCTACATAATCTACACGGTGCCCACAAAATCTGGCTACATAATCTACACCGTGCCCCAAAATGCTGGCTGAATAATCTACACGGTTCCCACAAAATGTGGCTGCATAATCTACACGGTGGTAACAAAATCTGGCTACATAATCTACACGGTTCCCAAAATATCTGGTTGCATAATCTACACGGTGTCCACAAAGTCTGGCTAAATAATCTACACGGTGCCCACAAAGTCTGGCTCCATAATGTAGCCAGACTTTGTGGACACCCTTTATATATATATATATATATATATATATATATATATATATATATATATATATATATATATATATATAAAGAAATAAAAATTACAATAAGTTTACTAAGGTAATCAAAATGGTAAACTTAAAATCTTTATATATAAAAATGTAAAGTTGGTTCCTTCTAAACAAATAAAACCATGTTTATACGTTACCAATTTATTTTAAATTTTCAGACAACCCATTTTTAGAGTCGAGGTATGTTTTTATGTTGTTAAAATAAATTTACCCAATTAAAATTAAAAGATTAAATAAAATAAATATATTTATTTAATCGTTTCTGCGAATCTGTTCTGTTGATAAAACTGAACTTCCGGTTCGATTCATTTCACAGCCACGAATTGACGAAAGGTTTCATTTTCTGTTAACTCGATAAGTAAAAAACAAAACAAAAAAAACATATTTCATTTGTTTATCTTCCAATTTTTTTAATTTACACATCTTTTCTTTATTATATAAGGCAAAAAAAAAGTTTGTTGCTTGCTTTTGAGTTTTTTTTTGTTTTTCTATATAAGATTACTCATGCAGAGAGTGATCCGTGCTGAAATAATGTTATTATTTAAAAAGTCATGCTTAACATGAGGAGGTAAGGATGTTTTTTACCTATTCTGTACTTTAACCTTACAATTGAATAAATAATTAAAAAAAACATCATAAAACGTTATTTAAACGTGGAAATATGATTTAAAAAATAGCGCATCGCTCTCTGCATTAGCACCATTTTTATTTATTGCGGACTATTATTCTCATCTTTATTAGTTGTTGTTTCACGAATTTTCGGCCAACTATTCCTCTGGGCTTCATGAAAAGAAGTCCTTTTATAAATGTTCAGTAACTTTTTCCTTTTATTATTCTTAAAGAGTAAAACTTTTCTTGTTCATGAAAGGAGTTAAGCCTACGTAAATAAATAAATGTTTGTACACGTGACAAATTATCAATAAATGGTTTAGTTACTTTTTTAAAAAATGTTTGTAAAAGTGCGAAAGGAGACGTCGTCGTACAACCATTACTCCCATGCTTAATTTCTATACTTATAGGTTTTTGGAATTTTTTTTCACTGGATTATTATTGATTGGACACTAATTAAACAGATTATTAAAAAAAAAAAAATCATTATTTCGACATTTGAAAGTGGTGCTCACTTTTTAGTTACAACGTTCTGATAAATCAGTCACCCATTTTGTAAGCAATAAAAACGCGGTATATCAAAACCATGGAAAGTAAAAATAATGAGTCTCTACCGCATTTGTAAGTCAGAAATATATTTGTTTCTCAAAGAAAAAAACATAGAGAGAACAGGACTTTTTTTATTGTTTTCATGAAAATAAAGTTTCGAGATTTTTAACTATTTTTTTTTTTTACTTATTTAGTCAGTTTGTGGGTTTTTTTTAAAATTGTTTTTTTGAAAGGTGAGTTTTTTTTTCAAAACTTTTGTTTTGTTTCTTTTTAATTTTTTTTAAAGTATTATAAATTTCACTAACATGCTGGAGAAATCTTTAATAATTTTGTATTTTTTTAGATTAAGTCCACCTCCACAATTTTTCTTTCAATGATGACATTTATAGGTTTCCGAGTATGCTGAACACGCAAATTGCATTGAAATTTTGCGGAAATAAATAGTTGTATTATGCATTGTATTCTTCGGCGGCCATCTTTTTACGTGCACACGCGCCATAAACAAATACACACACGTAAAAAAGATGGCCGCCAAAGATTACAATGCATAATACAACTTTTTATATCTTGATAACTACTTATTTCTGCAAAATTTCGATGCGATTTTCGTATTCAGCATAGTCGAAAACCATTTCAAGTCGTCATTTAAAAGAAAATTGAGGAGGTGGACCTAATCTAAAAATTTACCAATAATTTTTAATCCCGTACGCCTCCCGATACATTGCTTCGTCAACATGCGATTATTTTATATCTCCCGAAGACACTTCCGTATTTAGAAAAAAAAATAAATAAATAAAAAGTGACCGATTTACCAGAACGTGGTAACTAAAAAGTAAGTACCCCTTTTAAATGTTGAAATGATTTTTTTTTTCAATTTTTTTTCATAATCTGGTTAGTGTTCAAGCAATAATAATCCAGTGCAAAAATTTCAAAAAAACTATCAGTATAGAAACTCCACCACGTAAGTAAATAAATAAAAAATGTTACGTGCGCATGCGTTAGCCTTGACTAGGGGGGAACAAAGGGAACGACCATTAAATAATTCTGCGGGTCGCCATGGAACTCAACGCCCAAGGAGTACCAAAATAGTTTTCATGATCTGAAGAAACTTTTTTTTCTGAAAAGTGGGTGATCACTTTTCCATCTAAATTTAACTTAAAATGAGCACCCACTTTCTGGCCACCTGAGGACGGGGCATTTATTTTCGTGTTTATTGGCTTAAAGGTTTTTTTGACAAGGCAATTTGGTACGCGAATGCATATTTAACAGTTTTCGTTTATGCTCACGCATAGCATAAACAAAGGCTACGTCTGTGAAATGGAAAATAGTCCCAGAGTTCAGGGGTTAATACCATGCAAAAGAAATAAAAAAAAAAGACTTTTTAGCCAAGA
>NC_136523.1:20532161-20559661 GCF_053919585.1 Euprymna scolopes
ATATTTACTCCAGAAAAGTATGTTTTTTTCATTGAATTCGTTCGTGAGGATTTCACGAGTAAAAAAATAAAGAACTCGCGAAAAAATATTTATCGTTTTAAAACAAATTAGAAAGTAAAGTTTTAATTTCTAAGCCTGAAAATAAATATTTTTGATTACGCTTACCGTAAAAAAATCGTTTTGCTATTTTTAAAATCATGCAAATATTCGCATTCATTAATACAAATACATTATGGCAAAAGTAAAAGAAATGATTTGGCGCTATCAGCTAGAATCAATTAAAACCAATAAGTGTTCCAGCCGCGTTCTACCGGTTTTGTTATCAAGAGAATCATATTAAAGTCGAAATATAAAAAAAAATTGTCGAAATTCATTTCATGTGAGCATGCGCAGAAAAATGTATCGGTAAGTGTCAATCAACATTTCAGATTTCGATTTGCCGATATAGGTCTGTACGCGTTATATATATATATATATATATATATATATATATATATATATATATATATATATATATATATATATATACAGGGTAACCCCCCCCAAAAAAAAAAAAAACGGGTTCGAACTCTAATTATTCCCCGTTTCTTAGTGTTTTGTCCGAATGAAATGAAACTTTGGTCATAACTAGTTTATTATATTCAAAGCATCACATCAAAACACTAGGGCCTTTGGCCTTTTTTTTCTCCGTTCTACAACATATGTTCTAGATATACTTTCTATGTTTTTTGTTTTATTTTAGTCACCGTCTATATATATATATATATATATATATATATATATATATATATATATATTAAAAAGGTTGACTCATGTCACGGTAACATACATCTAAAAGTTCAAGTGTTTAGACTCAAAATAGGTGGAGTAGTTTAATAAGCTCTTCAATGGTCAACTCTTTGAACTTTGAACTCTTGGAAGCCAAATTTTCGCCCCAAAACTAATTAAAATGCTTGCTACATGTCTGAATACACTTTATGTAGAATTGGCTGAATAGGTTACTAGTGCCCGCAAAGGTAACATCTTTTGAACTTTGATCTCTTGGCAACCAGGCTTTCGGCCAAAAACCGATTGAAAGATTTGCCATATGTCGGAATACTTTATGTAAAATATCAAAAGTTTAGACCGAAATTTGGTTGACTTATTTGGTACAAACCGCATAGATCAAATATCTTTTGCATTTTGTCCAAATTTGCACCCCTAAACATTCATTGTTTTCATCTCGATTCAAATTAAAACGCTTGATCTATGTCCAAGTCACCTACATCTAAAATTTTAAGTGTTTAGACCCAACATTAGCGGAGGAGTTTGATAGAGATTTGAAAAGGCAAATCGTTGAACTTCGATTGAGTCAAATATTTTGGCTAAAAACCAGTTAAAAATATTTTTACAAATCACAATATCCCTGATGTCAAAACTCGAGTCATTAGACTAAAAAACTGACGGAGTCGATAGGTAGGTAGGTAGGTAAATGCACATACACACACAGACAATTTTCATTTCATATATATATATATATATATATATATATATATATATATATATACACACAAACAAGAAGTGTTTAGACAAAATATCGTGAAAATTTCAGTATTTTTTATTTCTAAAAACTTATATAAAGTTATATAGTACGTTCCTCCTTTATCTTAGAATTCAATATAATTCCCCTAAATACAACAAAAAATTTATTTATTTATTTCGTTCCTGATGATTCCCTCGCTAGACGTCATACCCCCATTATGTTACCTAGCACCATCTTTACTCTTCTGATGAGAAGCATTAAGCTTCGAAATACCTCGGTATGAATAATCCCATCTACCCCCCCAAATGATTGCATGTATATTCTTATTAAATAAATGACTTCTTTTATATTTTCCAATATATGGTGTTTGTGAATTCATTTTCACCTACTACTCTCATATATATATATATATATATATATATATATATATATATATATATATATATATATATATATATATATATATATATATATATATATATATATATATATATATATCGAGGCATACTCAATAGATTGCGCCGTGACCCATATGGTTAGGTCGTCAGTATTGCACACTTCATGAGTGCGACGACCTGTGTTCGCGCCTATGTCGGAGCACGTCACTGATGAGATGCAGTACATCGAAACCCACTTTGCGTCTAGCATTGTCCGTTGTCGATGCAATTGCTCGATTCTATCTAATTCTGGGTACTAGCTTTATCGTAAAAAGTGTATGTGAACGGGTATATATATATATATATAAATTCGTCACAAAATACAGTAGTGTTTGCAATACACACACGCATGCACACACACACACTAACACACACACACACACACACACATATATATAGGTATATAAATGTATATATATATATATATATATACATATATGTGTGTGTGTGTGCATGCGTGTGTGTATTGTATACTGTACTGTATTCTGTGACGAATTTTTAATGCCGTATCCCGGGGTTCAACAGTGCTACTAATATGACCCAGCGTTGCCCAGGTTTGGATGAGGATCAGCGGATATTACCAGACATCCTATACTTTTATTGTAATTAGAATCGGTAAAATCCTCCATATTTCAAATAAATTGATTATCTGCCTGCTCCACTCGAGGACTCATCGCAATGCGATAGGAGGAGGGTGTATCTTTATTAGCAGTTACGTAATCTAAAATATATTGTAGGTTACACGATGATGTGTGTTGATGTTATAAAATTTAAAGATATTTCACGCTTTATTATATAACTAGCCTTGTTGGCCGCCGGTGCCACGGTGTTTAGAGGTGAAAGAAATTGTAGCAGGCAGGCAGTCTCGAACCCGTACACCGAAGGAGGAAAAGAACGTGAAAAAAAGTGACGTCTTTGCTGTTGCGCCCATTCCCAAACAGGAAGTGGCGAATGGTTTAAATTAAGGCTAGTCAATCGGAAAGGAGATGAAAATATCGGGGAGAAAAGCGACCCCTCCCTGTAGAAAAGTGCCGAGTTTAGGGTGAGGGCATTAATATTTTTAGCATAGTTTTCGATATTTGTCGTCTGAAGGGTCGAGCTTGTAAAACGTTACCGATCTTGTAAAAATCCGTCGCCTTTGTCGAAAGTTACATACATACATACATACATACATACACACATTTAAACAGACAGGTGAGATTTATATTATAGACAGCAGTTCAGCCCAGCTTCGCTCAGCCACTAAGTACTGTTCATAACTTGACCTACCTGTGAATACATTTTATGTAAGAATTCAAATGTTTAGGCAAAAAATTGTCTGGGTAATTTCGTAGAGACCGCAGAGGTATTTTTTTGACTTTGACCCCAATTATGACTCCTTATCATTATTATTTTGGCCTCAAATAAAAATAAAATGTCTACCCATGTCCAAGTTTTTTTACATCTAAACTTTCAAGTGTTCCGACCCAAAATCGGTGGAGAAATTTTGTAGAATCTGCTAAGGTCAACTCCTTCAACTTTGACTTTTTGGCAGCCAAATTTTCGCCCCCAAATTGCTTAAAATGCTTGCCGCATGTCTGAATACCTGTTATGTATAAATTTCAAATGTTTACACCAAAGATTGACTGATTAGTTTGGTAGACACTCCAAGGGTTATCTATTTTGAACTTTGATCCCTTGGCAGCTCAAGTGTTCGATCCAAACCAATTAAAAATCTTCCGCTATCTCTGAATACCCTTTATGTAAACTTTCAAATGTTTAGACCAGAAATTGGCGGCGTGATTTGGTAGAGACGGCAGAGGTCAATTTTTTTAAAACTTGACCCAAATTTTGACACCTTAATATTAATTTTTTGGGCTCAAATTCAATTAAAAAGTTTGATCCATGTCCAAGTGACCTACATTTTAAATTTTAAGTGTTTAGACCCAAAATTGGCGGAGGAGTTTTCAAAAGTCAAATCATTGACAGCAACATTTTTGGCAGAAACCCGATTAATTTATTTTCTCAAATCTCAATAACATTTATCTCAAATCTCGAATCACTAGACTGAAAATTGGCAGAATTATTTGGTATTGAATGCACACACACACACACACACACACACACACACAAAGGTATTTTCACTTTTATAGATATACAGATAATGCAGGGTGGACACACCTTTTAAAATATTGTGATAGTCTTTTATCAACTGGAAAATGTAAGCAGCTTCTGCTTCATTGATTTCGATGTTTTATAAAGAATATTTATCCATAATTAAACAGCTTTTATTGTTTATAAAGATCTCTATCGAGTTTTTAATATAATTTCCATTGTATTTCTTTGAAATCCTCCATGTTTTTTTTTTTCGTCAGAAACAAAACAGTTATTTTCGAAAGGCCCGAAGCGAATTCATCGGTTTAACCATTCAAATCTTATAAACACAGTCGTTTTAATTGTTTACCTCCGAAAACCAAGGATTTTCTAAACGGGACCACGCGTTTCGAAACGGTGCTGCGTCTGCCTATCCTCGCTTTGACGTTTTAATATTGATGTTGGATTTTTATATGAAATATATTTTTACAGCGTAGGTCTGATCGATGGATTTACACACATTAAATGCAGAAACCGTTGAATCTATAAATTTGCAGAGTTAATTACGGATCCGATGTACACGTATTATTGTGGTTATTGGATTCCATGTGCAATTGATTGGGCTGGCAGATCGCGAAGTTAATTAGAAGTTCTTTTAATAGGATTTGATTCACTGAGATGAGAATTGCAAAATTATAAAAAATTAAATTGAAAGAACCGAACTGAATGTTCTGGTTACCCAATTGTCAAACACGTGATAAAAGAAAAAATATGCTTCTCATCCGTTATGGTTGCATACTGTCTACCAAACTCCACTCGCTGTCCCATTACCACAATGCTTCATCGTAGCGTTTGTGTTATGCGATCGCCGCACAACGCCGGTTCGAAGATAATTATTCAGAATCAGGCTATCTATCAATCTATCTGTTTAATATCTGCTCTTCTCCAGCTGACAAAGTTGAATCGTGGGAAATAACAATTCAACGAACTTTGCAGGTGCAAAGACAGGTCAGAGGGTCATGATTTGACATAGATGAAATTCTTTGACCGGCCTAAACTCGCACAGGAAATTACGTAGATGGGGCCGGATCTGACGTGTCAAAATTCCGGTTTGGGAAATTTAGTAAATTTGATTTGTGTTTATTCCTAGACACGAAAGAGATAAGATGTGAAACCCAAGGCCTCCTCAAGAAAGGGGGGGGCGACGCTTCCCAGATGGAACCAAAGAACAGAACAAGCCGAAGTTTGCCATTGCCTCCAGTCTGATGTGACGAAAAACGTCTGAGGTGAATAAATAATATATATATATAAAAAAATAGTCAACGTCTTGTGTTTGTCTCGAACGTGTCTTTGTTCAGAAAACAAGCTTCCAGGGCGTTGGAGAATCCACAAAGAAGAACGAGCCAATAGATACAGGTACGTCACATTCGTCACATATGTGTATTAAATGTAATTGTTACACACACAAGTACAAACACACATACACACACATTAAGAGACATTAAAGATACTAACACAAACTCTTATATAAGAATTCTCCTGATAAGATAGATGCTAAGAATTCCTTTCTCTCCTTATTAAAGCAAAGCAATTCTTCATTACATTTATTTTACAAGTGCTTCATTTAATGTTCAATTAAGCTAGCGTTGCAGATGTCATTGCGACACCGGCTAATACTTCATGTTTTGACTCCTTATATATATAAAACTATTGCTCCAAGCTATTTGAAACTCTTCACGGTTTTCTTCCGTTGGCAATGGTATCAATTTGTATCCTATTGGCACTATTTGTCATCGGTATTGTTTTGTTTGTACTAATTTCTATGCCCTAAGCTGTGTCTAATTTGTTGTCTAATTGCCTGACCAGAGTCTTCACTTCTTGTTTCATCTGGAAGGACAAGGCAATCTTACTCAGCTCAAATATAAGGCTCATGCCTTTCCTTGTTTGCTCAATTTTCCTGTATGCCTGTGTAACATGGACCCTTACAGCAGAATTAGAGAAAAAAAATACTCATGCATATATTATTTAAGTGTAATTCATTGAGATGAGTATTATTTATTAATTTTATTTGTTGCGGACTATTATCCTCATCTTTTCTTAGTTGTTTCACGACGTTTCGGCCAACTATTCCTCTGGCTGCGTCAGGTGGTAACCGCAACGGATAGGAACTGTGAATCTCCTAACCGCATTCACTGCAATTACTGCCTTCCGTAGTTGTTGTCGTCTCATCACGTTTTGGCCAAGTAAACCTCTGGCCGGCTGTGGGTAGGATTGAAACTGCAATCTTTAGACAATTCTTACCTGGAACCGTAGAGATTCAACGTCACTATCAACTGCGCATTGATCTTCCTCATAATTCTAATAATGACTCCACTTATACTTTTTAAAACTTTTATAAAATTGTATACCACTAAAAACCCTTATATATATATATATATATATATATATATATATATATATATATATGTGTGTGTGTGTGTGTGTGTGTGTGTGTGTGTGTGTGTGTGTTTAAATATATACATGTGTGTTTGATAAAATGTGTTGTCTGAAACATATTTCTCTCTTTCTTATATATATATATATATATATATATATATATATATATATATATATATATATATATATATATATATAATGCGTACACTTTTCTAAAAAGCGTCTTATGTTGTGTCAAACTATTTTCTATATTTTTCAGGTTATGTGTGCACGACTTGTGTTGACACCAATGTGAATTCAAATCGACTCTCTACTACGGCGGATAACAATAAAAATCATCGACCCGTACTTTGCGAAAAGATGAGTTCTTCTGACACCTCGACAATAGACGAAAGATTTTGATGGGAACAATGTACAGAACCTGGCAAATTTGAAAGGCAGCCTAAGAACTGAGATTAGGCACATACCAGCTGACATTTTGGCACAAGTTATCAAACGTTCACATTTTAGCAGATATTGAGCAATAAGTTGCTTGTATAGGGTATATTATTAACTACAGAGTGTCTGTTTGTTTTCCATACAAATTTATACAGAGTGTCCAAAATCTCACTGAAGGGTTCAAATATAGATATATTCCTTATTTCTTGTTTTATCTTTCTTTAATTTTAACACAATCTGAATAAGGCATTAGGAAATTTGGGTTTGTATTACTGTACACATAGATTCGAAAATGTCAAAAAACAAATATATAACAAATAAATGTTATTAAAGGCAAGATAAGTTACTTTTCTACCAAATTGGATATATTTTTTGTGTTTTTATTCAATGTAACATGTTTATTCAGCTCGAAAAACATGCAGTGTTTACTGATGTATTGGAAAATTCAAAATGGCGCCCGACTCTCTCTTTAACACGGTAAGTTTGGGAAAAGGTGGTATAAATAAAAAACTAGACAAAATACAATTAAAAAACCACCGAATATATGTCAACTTATGTCACGGAAACATATATTGAGCGAATTCCTAACAGTAGTTTGTCTAGTTTATTATTTATAACACCTTTTCCCGAACTTACCGTGTTAAAGTGAGACTCGGGCGCCATTTTGAATTTTCCAATACATCGGTAAACACTGTATGATTTTCGAGCTGAATAAAAATTTTACATTGAATAAAAACACGAAAATTATATCCAGTTTGGTAGAAAAGTAACTTATTTTACCTTTGATAACATTTTTTTGTTATATATTTTTTTGACAACTTTTTCGAATCTATGTGTACAGTAATACAAACCCGGAAATTTAAAAGTAAAAATGCAAAATTCAAATAATCTTTTATTCATGGGAAATGATGTCTTTTAAATGTTGCCCATTGTCAGCTTTGCATACCTGCGTTCTTTCAAAAAACATTATTCATGACACATTGCAGAATATCTCGATTGCAATTAGACTTATTTATTTAGATCCCGATGATTTCTTCCCATTCTTTCAGTCTCTTTAAATCTACTCACAATGTTTCGAATTGTGTTGTTGCTTGTCCTTTCTCTTACATTAAAATGTCCTCGTGCAGCTTTTGGAGTCAAAACTATTGACCCCTTATTTTGGTAAAATAATATTACAACTTGCGTACGTTGGACTACGTCAGGTGGTTACCGAGACGAAACACCAACTCCGAATCTCCTAACTGCATTCTCAGCGATTACTGCCTTCAATAGTTGTTGTCGCCTCACCACGTTTTGGCCAACTAAGCCTCTGATCGGCTTTGGGTAGGATTGAAACCGCTATCTTCAGACAATGCTCAGCTGGAACCGTAGAGATTCAACGTTTATATCCACTTCGCCACGGGCCCCGAAGGGCTTCGTTTCGGCCAACTATTCCTCTGCTTAAAATAAATTGAATAAATAATAACTTGAATAAATAATAACTTGAATAAATAATACTAATCTCAATAAACATTCCAGTTAATTAAATAATTAATATTTCCATATTTTTTTGTACTTCGGTTCATGTTTAATGATTTTCATTCCATATTATGGTAAACCGTATCCATTCCCGGCGTTTTTTACGCAAGTATAAAGCATGTAGAACATCTGTATAGAATATAATTACACGTAATAGTTAACTAATTATGATCATCTAATTAGAAAACAGAAACACTAATAGGAATTAATTAAAATGAATGTTTAAAAGAATATGCAAATTAGCTGAATCTTTTGCAGATGAATGCAATTCAACGATTAATATATCACAAAGCTTTCTTTTTGAATAGACAGAAAGAAGCGCTTCATTATGAATATCAATACGCAAGAAAAAAATATAGGAATATAGATATACTGTTGATTTTATATTATGTGCCGTGCTGCTTTTGCGCTGATAAAACTTCTCTAATGTACTTGTTATGTAGGTTGTATAAAAATGCTCACTTTGGTCAAAATCAGACTTCCTTCTTTGATTTGGTTATTTCGATTATCGATTTTCAATACTTATCAGACGGATATCGATACAAAATATCTTACCTACAAAGTAACACTCCTTAACACACCATATAGCTTCGTGTGAAAGTACAGAAAAATAGACCTATACGAAGTAACAAAGTCAATCATACACACACACACGCACAAAAAGGGCCTTTTTACCACGGTATCGCCACTTATCAAGGCCCAGAGGCCACTCGAGAATAAGGGTTAAAGAGTGTACAGTAGCCAATTGGAAAATAACAATATAGTAATCCTTAGTAATGGAAATTCGGTTAATTTGTTAACTTAAGTTGAACGGCTCATCAAGAACTTGTTTACGTTGGACTTGAAGACAACCATATTTTATTCAGCTGGAAAGAAGGCAAACGGAAGCAGTTTCACAGGCGTACAGTTCTGAGAAAGAAACTTTGATCATGCAATGTACGTTTAGGTTTAGGCACAGATAAAGTGTGGGGGATTATTGATAGTGTTTTCAGCAAGACGGGTGTTTATCGTGAAAGTTGTAGCTCTATCAAGGCAGGATAAGCCTTTTTAGCAGCTCCTACTCAGATGTAGCAACAGTACTCTATCCTTGGATGTACCTGGCTCTTATATAGTTTGAGAATTGCATGAGCAGTGAAATATCTACTGGATCGAAAGAAGGATCTCTCAATTTTTCCAGCAACCTTGGCAACGGATTTGATGTATGTGTTTCATTTCAAATCAGGAGTAAAAGTACTGATGCATTTATGTCTCTTAGTTTTGGAGCCTGTTATTCACGGACAAAAAAAATTAGTGAAGCAGTACATATACACTAATAAAATACAATCGTTGCTCCCACTTCACTTAATTGGTTTGTAAGAGAATCGAGTTTTACTCTAAGCAAGCTTTTCCCAGAATTCGAACATATTATTTAATCTTGCTTTTGTCTTGAATAATGTGTAATTGTTTTATTTATTTATTTATTTATTTATTTATTTAAACAATTATTTATTCTCACAAGTTCTTCGGTTCGTTTTTCGATTCACAATCGAATTACAGTTTTCCGGTTCGTGTTATTATTCCGCGCAAGGCAGACTCCGCCATCGAATCACGTGTTCGCCGTTCAAGGGACTCAAATTATCACTTTGATCAGCCGCAGCGCTAAAATAAAATAATATTACAGCAAAAACACGATTTAATCAAATAATGCGCGGCGCCTCTTGTGTTTTTATTTATTTATTTTAATTTAATTTGTATTTTTTTTGCATGTTTATTGATGTTTTTAATTATTTAAACTTGCAATAACAAAAATAAAAACTTACAGTGCAAATCGATAAGGAAATAACGAAACGGACATTTTATGCGTCGAATGCATTATTCTACCATTTAATAACAATAACCTTTGGCGTAATGGATATATTACTAAATATATGTTATTCTGGTCTTCTATCTTCTAGAGATGAAGGGCCAACCCCCTTACTGGGGTTTAATCCCTCAACTAAGAATAACATACGATAGAACACAATTGCGAGTTACTTACCAGCGTCATGTGATCAAGCAACCTCTTTGATTGTATAAATGATTCCATTCAGAATCCTGTGATAATTTCCAAATTCGACGTAAAGATGCGTGTAAATAAATTCTGACCTTTAGGGATGGAGATATGAAGTGTCTTCCATAAATTTTCGCATTTTTTTATTTTCTATACAGGCATTTAGAAGTGGTGTGGCCTCTTGGAAATTCAGGGTGTTATTGCTATTCATCTCATAAGATGACTGAGCAATTTTTGTCATTTCCGGTTCAAAGCAGCAGCTACGTCAGGAACTGTAATACACTCTACTAAAAGCTGATTGTCACATCTGGCGAATTTAAAAAATGAAATCTGGAGAACAAGATGCAATACATTCTGTTTTAAATTTGAGAAAAATTCCGCAGTCCCATATGGAATGCTGAAGACTGCTCTTAAACTATCTCCCAGTAATAGAGGTCCAGGATATGACCTTAAACTATATCCGATGGTGAGGCCCCAGCTTGCGGGCTCTATAGAGTGTGGAGCAACCCTTTGATTACCATTGCTCCCAGGTCCACTCTGACCCGGAGTGGTAGAACCTGTTGGGGTCCGAACTATGGGTTAAATAGAAACTGACTTGCAAAAAAAAAACAAATATATTCTATTAAAAAATTCTCTTCAAAATCACCGGATTCGGCATTACATAAACTGAAAAGGGTTGATATGCCGTAAAAGAAAAACAAACAACCAACCCAGTAATAGAGCATCCGTTTTCGAGTGACAGAAGAGATGCGGATGATTTGTACGAATGCACCAGTCCAAAGCTCCATCCTTATCACAGACTATTTTATCAAGATGAGCAGCACGACAGTTTCTCCCTTCCATATCGTCCAGACTAATTATTTTGTGACTGTTTGTTATTCCCTAAGTTCAATGAAAACTTTAGAGGCTGTCTTTATCAGACAACCGAGGAGAAAATCTGCAACAGAACAAATAAATTCGAAGGGGACTAGTGTTTCATGTGTATGATATCAATAAAAGTGTTCATACGAAAAAAATGTCTAGAAACATATTGAAAGCATCTCGGATTATTTGAAACCCGATCGAAAAAGTGCTAACAATTCCTTATCAGACCAATTTATGCAAAAACGAAATCCGTTCATTTCATTCTACGTGGGTATTGTTTTTCACGTACGACGTAAATGCTTCCGACTAACCCCAGACGCACCATAATTTTACTCCTTTTCTGTAGATGTGATTTACACGACAGGACGTTTCTTACACTAATATATTTTATTCTTAGAATCTGCTAGACTTTAGAATTACCTGATGTTTTCTTACTTCCCTATCTGTACTAATATGGAGATGTTTAAATATAATGTGAACACACGTCTCGCTGCTCAACTCCCTACATAATGTGCCTGTAGACATAGTTCCAAGTAGGATCCCCATATGTCTCAAATGTAAATCAATACAAAATTTAGCCGACTTCACAAATTGATTAAAGTTCATTATTGGATTTTCATTATAAGGTGAAGCCCGAAGATTCAAACCCGATAGATAAAGCAAAAAATAAAAAAAAATTAAAATTAAAATAGACAAAGAAATAAAATAAATAAAATAAATAAAAGCATTACCACCTCCACAACATACACACAACGTCCACCATATGTTTATGTACGTAGAATTAAAGTCTGCTAGCTTCCCATTTCCGATATGACCTGAAGAAGGACAGGTCGCATTTTCCAGACTCTTAATGTAAGGTTAAAAAATGTTTCTAACTTTTTGAAATCTATTTTGTGCTAACTGTTTTCTTATTGCAGATTTCAGTTAAAGCCCCGTAACTTAATTTTACCTATCTTGCTTTTTTTTTCTTTTTTGTTCTGAAATCTTTTTTGTCAAATATGCTATTAACCAATATTGTCTGGTTACATTTAAAACGAAAAAAAAATCGACCATGAAAAGGAGAATCTTCCAAATTAAAACCTTGAACAATTATCTAAACTCAAATGGAAGTTAGTACAAAATTAAGCCGACTTCACAAATTGATAAACGTTCATTATTGGATTTGAATTATAAGATGAAGCTCGAATGATTACAACCCGTGTTAGATAACGCCAAAACATCCCCATATTAATATGGGAAGGGAGATATATATATATATATATATATATATATATATATATATATATATATATCAGAAATACAACACAGCGTTGCCAGAAAGAGCCAAAAAATTTACGAAATATAATGTTTCATTCGTTTCGTTTCATTTTAGTAAATGTTCGTTTTTTTTTAAAGGCAACATAAATTTCCCAATTAATTCCTATTAAATGATCTTATAACGTGCCATTTTAATTTTTTTAATTATTTTTTCAACTGATATATAACTGCAATTTTAGGTTTCCAAATTATAACGTTTTATGTTTAATAAAATATTTTCTATTAACCCTTGAAAATTTTGGCCACAATTTACTTGTAATTAAACGCATATGAACGTACGATAGAAATAGAAAAATGAACGAAACGAAACGATAGAAATATAAAAATGAACGAAACGAAACGATAGGAAAAAAGTAGTTTCGTTTTCGTAAAAAAAAATGAAGATAAATGTTTGGAACAAAGGAACTAAAACGAAACGAATTCAGCCCTGAAAAATTCCCTTATTAATTTGTAAAGTTAGAGACGTTATTGTTAAACAGCAGACAAAATCGATTCGAAAGGTGTAAAGAATTCCACCATTAGCCGCAAACTATTTAGGCCTTGGTAAATGTCGGCCTATCCCTGTCTGCTATACTACCGCTTTAAATTAGGGAAAATATCGGTTGACCTATCCGATGAGGAAAGGTCCAAAAGATACGAAAAAAGAGTCAGAAGAAAAATGGAAATTCAATTTCAAATTTTTGACATATCGACAGTATTGTATTTTTTTACTCCTATACCTTATGTCATATAATTACCGGGTAAGAGCAATTATCTCTATCTATCTATCTATCTATCTATCTATCTATCTATCTATCTATCTGTCTGTCTGTTTGTCTATATGTCTATATAATTATCGATCTCTCTAGCGGAGTAAACAACAACGAATTTGAATGGTTACATGTTTTGATAAGTATCAAACTCTGTGACCGGTCAGTTTGTACGGAAAGTATGCGAGCGAGTAATGGACGTGACGTGAGGTGCTCCGGTTTGAGTAAGCTGGGGTTAGCTTAATTGAGTTGGATCCGAGACGCCGAATAAGCAAGATGGGTTAAAAAGGTATTCCCCATGAGTTAGATGACGGTCTCAAACAGAGAACCCACAACCAAGAATCGTTGGTCAACCTAATTCTGCTGTGAAGTGATGCCTCGAAGTGAATATTATATATATATATATATATATATATATATATATATATATATATATATATATATATATATATTTAAACGCACATCATCTTAGATCGATATCTTGAAGCATATTAGTTACTGGATGGTCGTCTTGCGAATTCCCCAGGAGAAGCCAGCAGGTATTTTGTCATCTGTATGTGTATTATATGTTGACAGGGACGCACCTACAAGACGAGTCGAGATAGGTATTTAGAACACTAGGACAACAGTCGGTTATATATCGAACGACGTACAATTATATATAGATGACCCGTTAATCAAATATATATAAATACGATTCAGTGAGGCAAATATGCCACTGACATACCAAACTCTGAGAAGAGATATAAGTTTTAAGGAACCAGCAACATTACAGGGTGGAATGATACAATTGCTGCCAATTGCTGCCATAGAAAAGACAAAATGATTCCATTTCCGTTTGATGAAAACCGGTTTTCGTTTTTTGTTGCAGACCATCTACCAGTTGGTCAGTTGTGTACAAATCTCGAGCGATAGGAGCCTTCTATCATGTCCGAAAGTGACACAATGTTCAACGAGCGAGATCGGAGCTTCGATGCAATACGAATTATGGTCTTTACCGATCAAAGTTATGACTACAGGATCATTGTTCACACCTTCAAAATGCATCGCTGGATTGCCATTAATAACAGGGACGTGGCCAGGATGATGACAACAAAGTTTCCGGCAATTGTGGTTCTAAGTGAGGGTCACATCACGCCATCTCACATTTTCGAAGTCGGTTTGAAAGTCAACACCAAAGTATACCTGGATGTGCTGAAGAGTGTGGTTATCCCCCTAGCGCGAGCAGGTGTCCGCTGGCAACAAGTTCAAAAGGACGCAACCTGTGCTTCAGAAGAAGTGCCACGACTTCGTACACTTCTCTCACTTCCTCCTTCCTTGATCTGAACCCGCTGGACTACTTCGGTTGGTCATGCATCGAGAATATCACCAACATGAGCTCACACACGGGGTAAAAATGGATTATTTATTGAGGCGGCTCAACTGAAAATTTTTTACATTTGACTTGAAGACGGCCATATATTACCCCGCGAGAAAGCTAGCCAGAGTTTTACAGATTGGCAGACTTAGGGAAAAAAGCTTCATCTAATTATTAAACTGAAATATAATAAGCAAGAAATAGTATGTACTGAAGACATTATTTGGACTCTTTAGACTTCGATTCTTAACTTTTATGTACTTTTCATAAGTTTTCGGCTAATGAAAGTTTGAACTTACATATTCACATATTGTTGACCCGTGGCTTCACTTGAACAGACCTAGTTTCGACTTTGGAACACCTTGTCGCTACACGAAGAAGAGAGAGTGTCAGAAAAAGTATATATATACAGGGTGTCCATAACGTTCGTATGCACTTTTAAAAAGTCATAACTTTATTTATATTTGCGATAACAATAATCTGTAAAAAATGTTATAACATTTCATGTATCTAGTTTTAAGTATAGTTATTGAATAATTTTTCACCACAAAATTCGTAACAATTTTTTGATAAGTAAAACATAAGTAAAAAATATTTTCTTTTGTTTTTCAGAATCAATTTGATCCCATGGCTTCAATTGAGGAAAAAGTAAACTGTGTCCTTTGGTTGGTTGAATTGAAATCTACTATTGCTGTACAACGAAAAGTTTAGAATTGAATACAATAAAAAAGCGCCTCATAGGAACACCATTGTTAAATGGATGAAAAAATTTAAAGAGACAGGCTCTGTACATAATAAACCACGGTCTGGAAGGCCATTTGACAAATGTTTTTCGTGAACTGCAAAATCGTATTACCCTTTGTATTGCTAATGATGGAGGGGATATGGAAAGTTAAATAATATTTCAATAAAAGCTTAGAAAATATAGATTTACTTCTTTCAAGTCCATTTTACAGATTATTTCTTTTGTAAATAACAATAAAGTTATAATTTTTTAAAGTGCACACGGACTTTATGGACACCCTATATATATATATATATATATATATATATATATATATATATATATATATATATATGTGTGTGTGTGTGTGTGTGTGTGTGTGTGTGTGCGTTTTCACAAGTGATAGCACAGTCCTTAATAAATTCGTCCACGCAATTTCGAACACCACCGCCGAATCGACACGCCACGCCACGAGCAAATAGCATTTTATCGACACACACTTCCCAAGCCGGACCGAACAATCTCGCCGAATCGACGCCCCACGATACGAAAATGCAATAATGCGAGACAGGTTATCAAAGCAGTGCATTTCAAAAACCCCGAATCACATATCGGCTTGTTCATTTCATAGACGTTGGGGGAAACTAAATCGTAACTTTGTAGTTCTTTAGTGGACTTGAATCGTAATCGAAAGGTCCTGGGTTCGCTTTTCACCGCAGCAAGGCCCGACTCATACGCTTGTGCGCTTCCTAGCATGCTTGGCGCACACCTTACTGCTAGAATATCTCTCTACAGACTAGAAGCTAGCCGTGTTAAAACCCAAGATCAAGAAATATTTTCTCTACTTACGAAAGGCCTAAATATATCGTTAGTCGCCTTATATATTAAGTCACATAAGAGATGTTGCCACTATCCCTCTACTCTATAATAGTATAATAGTAGGTGCGTGACAGACCTTCAACCAAAACTCGCTTGCTACAAGTCTTGTCAATGGTTTCCCTTTCCCTCTCAATAACGAATATGACACCGAATTACGTGGTTGCAGTTGAAGGGATTCAAATTATCTCTTTGATCTGTTGAAGTGAAATCAAACATAATAATGAAAAAAAAACAAGATTTAATCAAACCGAAATAAAGCGACTTTTTTTTAGTTCTTTTTTTTTCTTTTTTAGTTTTTTGCCTTTTATTGCTGTTTATTTGTTGTTATTTTTATTTTTGTTCTTTGAAATATTAGAGAAAAAACTGTAAGGAATTTTATACGAAACGTTTATTTGACCAACAGGAGTAAATTGCTCTCGTTCGATCATATACGACTGAAGAGAAATCAAGATTAATTCCTGATTATAGCCTTAGTATCTCCTATATCTATGTATAAATATGATAGCACATGTGCTTGTTTGTTTGTTTGTTTGTTTGTTTGTGGCTCTCTTACATTTTCTCTTCCAAGGTACTATCGTTTTATTGTTTTGGCCTTCCATTTCTTGTAATAAAAATACCGAAAAAGATTCATAACTAAATACAGAAAAAAAAACGTATATGAGTATATATATATATGCGTACACACACACACACACACACACACACACACACACACATATATATATATATAAATATATATATATATATATATCAATTTTTCTTTACATAAGTAGTAACTTGTTGCTACACAGTCATGAGCATGTTTCGGTCTTCTAGTGTTTAGTAACGAGAGACCTCATCAGGCAACAAACGCTTATTTACGAAAGCGGAATTCAAAATGAAAACCGAAAATCAAATTTCAGCAAAAAGAAGCCCGTTTTTTTTCCCCTTTTTTTAAAATTCCTTTTTCTGTGCGGAGAAGACGGTTGATTAGGTGCGAATTTGTTAGTTTATTTATTTCCCTATTTGTTATTAACTTATTTACCGTTTCATCACCCAGTCATTTCCTGTTTGTGTTGGGGAATCGTGTTTGTAAGGTAAAGGGTTGTAAAGCTAGAGCGATGTAGATTTTTTTTTTACACAGTGATCACCACTTATCAAGGCCCGGAAGCCACTCAGGGATAAGAGTTATTACAAGTACATTACATTAGTGTGGAGATTTGATGAAGGGTTTACTTAAGGGGGCGGTTCATTAGGAATTTGTTAACGTTAGACTTGAAGACATCCAAGTTGTAGTCCGGTGGGAAGCAGGCAGACGGAACAGAGTTCCACAGGCGTGCCGTTCTAA
Source organism: Euprymna scolopes (assembly GCF_053919585.1). Lineage (NCBI taxonomy): Eukaryota > Metazoa > Mollusca > Cephalopoda > Sepiida > Sepiolidae > Euprymna > Euprymna scolopes. The sequence continues at coordinate 20,549,832 of NC_136523.1, forward strand.
GAAAGAAGCTTTGTTCATGGAATCCACGTTTTGATTTAGGCACAGATATAGAGTGGAGGAAATTTTTCACAGTGGATTCAGCTAGACGGGTGTTTTTCGTGAAAGATTGGCGAGGGGGGACCAGAGATTGATGTTCAGACGAGCACCTGACATGGAAATAAAGATAAAGCAAGGATAGGCTCGCAACGTCTCTTCTGTGGGAGAGAGGTTGCAGGGTAGAGAAAAGGGCATCCCCCACTAAGCCACGAAGTCTCTTTTGTACTCTGTCAAGGCAGAATATGCTGTTTTTAGCAGCTCCTGCCCAGATATGGCAACAATATTCCGTCCGTGGACGTACTTAGCTTTTATATAGATACTGAATTGCATCAGTAGTGAGATATCTTCTGGAGCGGTAGAAGGATCCCACCATCTTTCTAGCGACCTTGGCAACAGACTTGATGTACGTGTTTCATTTCAGATCAGGAGTAAAGGTCAAACCCAGAAGCTTGTCATAACACGGGGCCTCACCCAGACGAGAGCCATCCATCACAATTGATGCCAGATGGGGATTAGAGCGTTGATGATTGAAGGATAGATGTTAACTTAAACAAGGATGAGGTTAGATTGTCTGATTGTCCGCCATCTGTCTGGGTGGGTTGTTTCAAATTCCTTTTTTATCTGTTTATCCTTTTTAATTTAGTATTCCTATTTGCTAAAAGATTCAACTCAGATCTGTTTCATGGGCTTCTAGTGAACGGTGGAAGGGAGGGAAAGGATAATGGGCGTAAGAAAGAAAGGAAAGAAAAAAGTGGGGGGAGATGGAATGAGGAGGAAAGAAAAGAGAAGAAAAAGAGAAGAAAAGGGAGAAGGGGATAGAGGGGTGGCATCGTTTGTCGGATAGTGGTAGTTCTGTTTTCACTTATTTAAACAAAATCGTTTTTTTTCTTTTTTCTTTTTTCTTTTTTTTATTTATTTATACCTATTTGCTTTGTTTATTTAATGTTAGTGTATTAATTGGTGTATTTGTAAATTTGTCATTAAAGAATATATGTTATAATTAAACTTATGGTGGTTAGCGATAATGATTATTTCCAACACAACCCTCATGCAATATCCGACAGCTAAACACTAGGTGTATCAGAATTTGTGTAGGAATTTTTGACACCCCTAACACGAAACTGCGAATAAAATATAAAAAAAACTGGTAATTTCTCTGTTATAAGTGGGTTTTTTATTTTCTTTATCGATTATACTTCTAAAATAAACTAATAAAGTTGTTTTAAAAGTAACAATTTTTTTTTTAAACCGTAATGAAATTAACTGAATTTTACGAACTCAGTATTTTTCAATTTTTAAAATTTAAAAATCTATCAAAATTTTTCTATTGATTGAATTTTTACGATATTTTCAGGGTCAATGTGAAATTTTATGCTATTTCCATTAAATTAAATATAATATTTTAGACAAACGTTTTTTTTAAATCACGCCTCCCATTTTCAAGTGTCTATTAAAAAGTAAATAACTTATTTATTCACCAAAGTTTTATATATCACAAATTAAAGATAAATGATCAATAAATAATATATTCAAATTTAAAAAAAAATAGTAGTGTTTTTAGAAATTTACCTGTAAAGTCCGAAGTTTAAAGATTTAAAGAAAAACACGTTGTTTGTTTTGTTTTGATTTTTTTATTAAACCTTGGTCCTTGCTCCTATATTGAAAAAAAAATAGGGCTTGAATTACATTTTTCGAGAAGTTATAAACTTGGAAAGACGGGGTGGAATTATTCAATATTTTTCACGAAATTTCTGACAAACCTAGCTAAACACCTACAAATCCAAATCTCTTCAAGTTCAATATTCACTAAATCCTTAACCACACCATTCCTGAGAAACCCCACACAAAAAGGCATATACATATATGTGTGTATGTGTATGTATATGTACGTGTACGTGTATGTGTATGTGTCAGGTCATGTCATATGCTACTGGTACCATGTAACCCAGTCCTACCTGGCTTATATATATACAGAAAGAGAGAGAGAGAGAGAGAGAGAGAGAGAGAAAGAGAGAGAAATAAAAATGAACAATCCGAGGTATGTGTTCATCAACGTTTCGTCTTTATTTCGAGACTTCCTCTAGGTGAATAAAGTTAAGAAAACTAAAACACCAGTACATATATATATATATATATATATATATATATATATATTCATAAGATCAGTATCGTTTTTAAACTCGACTCTTCGTACGACAAATACTGAAAAATTGGCTAAAATCATTAATTTCTTCACCCTGGGTACTTTTCTATAGGGAGGGCTCGCTTTTTTCGCTGATATTTTCCAAAGTAATCCCCTCTTTTCGATTGTGTGGCTTTAATTTAAACCTACGTAACTTCCGGTTTGGTGGTGATCCTAACAGCAAAGACACCACGCCCCCCCCCGTTTTTTCCTCCTTCACGGTACAGGTTCGTTCCTGCCTTCCTATAGCCACTTTTTTTTTTGTTTTTGCACAACATACACCTCGACACACCCGGGAAAAGCTAGTATATCTATAAACCTGAAAGTGCCTATCTGTTTGTCTTTTTGTCTGTCTCTGTGCGTGTCTGTCTGTGTACATTTCCCGACAGAATAACTCTGTCAATGTTAAGTCTACAGACTCGAAATTTGATCTACCGGGTATTGAGATGTGTGAAAATCTTTGTGATGTGTTTTCGACCAGAATTTGACTGTTAAAGGATCAACGTTCACCGATTTGACCTTTGAGAACTCTACTAAACTCATCCGCCAATTTTCGGTCTACACACTTGAAAATTTAGATATAGGTTCCGTGGAAATGGATCTAAATCAATAACTGGATTTGAGCCCAAAACATTAAATATAAAGGGGTCATAATAGGGGTAAAAGTTTTTAAAAAATTGACCCCTGCGGTCTTTACCAAATTATCCAGACAATTTCTGGTCTAAACATTTTAAATTTTACATAAACGGTATTCAGAGATAGGGCAAGCTTGTTACTCGGTTGGTGTCAAAAATTTGAGCTACCAATATATAAATATGTGTATGTATGTGTGCATGTGTGCCTTAAACTTTCGACAAAAGCGACGAATTTTCACAAGAAAATCGTTTTGAAGCTCGACCTTTCAGACAACAAATATCGAAAAATTGGCTAAAAACAATATCTCCACCTTCATCTGGGCACTTTTCTACAGGGGGGGTCGTTTTTTTCGCCAATATTTTCGAAAGTAATCCCCTCTTTTCGATTGCCTAGCCTTAATTAAAACTACGTCACTTCCGGTTTGGCGATGGTCGTAATAGCAAGGACTTCAGGTTTTTTTCCACGTTCTTTTGCTCCTTCGCAATACGGGTTCGAGCCTGTCTTCCTACTACCACTTTTTTTTTTTGCTCACCACACACCTCCAAACACCCGGACAATGCCAGGCACCCATACTAGTACATATATAAAGTAGTTTGGGGCGTTCAGATTGAAGTAAAACCATACCACTGCAATTTATAAAATTAAGGTCAGTTTATTTAAATATATTTTAAAAGAAGAATATTGACCTGAAACTTATGTTTGCGTTCTTTCATTTGTGTAAACATTTTTAGCTTGTTTCCGGCCCGTTGTTGGCCTACATAAAATACATTTCGTTTGAAGATTACATTCCTCAATGGCATCGCGCCATGGAGAACTTGTAAACAAACATGAAATTGATTGTGGAATATCGATTTCTCATTTCCTGGGGTTTTTTGTGGAGGGTGGCGGGGAGATAACTGGTGAAAACTTCGAGTTTCTCCGAAAAATTGAGATAATCACAAATTGTAAAGCGAAAATTGGAATATCGAAATTAAAATAAAGAACAAAAACAAAACAAAAATGTCAACTATGCAAGGTTACAGGTGTGATATAATTACACACGAAAAGGTGAATAAACATACAGCGTACACCAACCGCTTCAGCGCTCGTACACACACACACCTACAATGTATATATATATATATATATATATATATATATATATATATATATATATATATATATATATATATATACTAGCATTTCCGTGCGGCCTTGTCGGGTGTTTGAAGGTGCATGTTGAGCAAAAAAAAAAAAATATATATATAGGAGGTAGTAGGAAAGCAGTCTCGAACCCGTATCGTGAAGGAGCAAAAGAACGTGGAAAAAAACTGACGTCTTTGCTGTTACGATCACAAACAAACTGGAAGTGACGTAGGTTTTAATTAAGGCTAGATAATCGAAAAGAAGGGATGACTTTCGAAAATATCGGAGGAAAAAGCGACCCATCCCTGTAGAAAAGTGTCCAGTTGAGGGTGAAGAAATAAATGTTTTTAGCGAATTTTTCGGTATTTGTCGTCTGAAGGGTCAAGCTTCAAAAGAATGCTGATCTTGTGAAAATTCGTTGAATCTGTCAAACGTTTTAGGCAGACATGCAAACATACATGCATACATGTATATACTGGTAGCTCAAATTTTCGACCGAAAACCGGTTTAAATCTTGCCCTATCTCTGAATACACTTTATGTAAAATTTACAAATATTTAGACCAGAAATTGTCTGACTAATTTGGTAGAGACAGCAGAGATCAATTTTCTTTTAATTTGATTCTTATTATGGCCTTTAACATTTATTGTTTTGGGTTCAAATAAGTTATTAAGTTAGATCCTTTAACCTATAACTAAAATTTGAATTGTTTATACAAAACATTGGCGGAGAGGTTTGATAGAGTTATCAAAATTCAAATCGTTGAACTTTGACTCCTTAATCGCCAAATTTCTGGCCAAAAACCGATCAAATCGATTTTCCCAAATCTCAGTACCCTGTATATCAAATTTCGAGTCTCTAGACTAAAAATTGGTAGAGTTATTTCGTAGGGAAATGTACACAGACACACAGACACACAGACACACAGATACACAGATATACAAATACAAAGACACGTTCACTTTTATAGATAGATATATATAGATATATAGATTGATTAAACAAAAATATATACGTATACATAAATATATATTGAAACAATTTTGTTTTTACTATAAGCTTTTTACGCAAATATTACGTAAGTATAAATCATGTAGAATATCTGCATGAATATAATTCCACGTAAGAGTTACCTAAAGATGATCATTCCATAAGAAAACCGAAAAAAACTAATAGGGAATTAATTAAAATGAATGTTTAAAAGATAATGCAAATTAACTAGATCTTTTGCAGATGAATGCAATTGCACGATCCATATATAAGAAAATGGTATTTTCTTTTTAAATAAATAGAAATAGTTTTTTTTTTATATGAATACCAATACACACAAAAGAAAAACGAATTGATAGGAGATATGATCACCGTTTTCTAATTGTAAAATTTTAGTTAAGGTTTTCTCTTTTCATCCTCATGTAGTTAAATTCTTTTTTTTAAAATTGAAGACTTTTGCGAAATTGGCTCATGCAAACGCTAAGTCTTTCTTTTTCTTTTTTTTTTACACAGGCATGACCACATTATCAAGGCCAAGAGGCCACTCAAGGATAAGGGTTAAATAGTGTACAGTAGAAATTGGAAAATATAGTAATCATTAGTAAAGAAAATTCGGCAAATCTGTTAACTCATATGGTACGGTTCATCAAGAACTTATTTACGTTAGACTTGAAGATAACCATATTGTACTCAGCTGGAAAGCAGGAAAACGGAAGACAATTCCACAGGCGTGCAGTACTAAGAAAAAAGATTTGTTCATGCAATCTACGTTTAGGTTTATGCACAGATAAAGAGTGGGGGGGAATTATTGACAGTGGTTTTGGCTAAACGAGTGTTTCTTGTGAAAGTTTGGCGAGGGGGGACAATAGACTGAAGTTCAGTCGAACACATTCCATGAAAATAACGATACATCAGAGACAAGCTCGCAACATCTCTTCTGTGAGATAGAGGTTTCAGGGAAGAGAAAAGGACATCTCCCATGAGGCTACGAAGTCTATTTTGAACTCTATCAAGGCAGGACAAGTTCCTTTTAGCAGCTCCTGCCCAGATGTGGCAACAATATTTCATCCTCGGACGTACCTGGCTCTTATATAGATAGAGAATTGCATAAGCAGTGAGATATCTACTGGATCGATAGAAAGATCCTACGATTTTTCCAGCGACACTGGCAACAGATTTGATGTACGTGTTCCATTTAAGATCAGGAGTAATTGTCAAGCCCAGAATCTTGTCAAAACTTGAGGCCTCCTGAAGACGAGAGCCATTCATTTCAATTGATGCCAGATGTGGATCAGAATGTTGATGATGTAAAGAGAGAAGCTTGGTTTTAGATCCATTAAAAGTTACCAGCCACTCCTTTCCCCATTGTACCACTTTATACTTAACAGTTTTAGAAAAGGCTTTTTTTTCTTTATATAAATGAATTCTCTTTGGTCATTATAGACATTTTAAAAGTCGGATTATGTAGGTGTTAAGTCTGCGATAGGTTAAAGTTAATATATTTTTTCCATCCGGGAATTTAAACTGCATTCTTTATTTTATTTTTGCATTTTTTTTTATTCAAACCTTCTTTAGACTATATATATATATATATATATATATATATATATATATATATATATATATATACACAGAGAGGGAGAGAGATAGATAGATAGAAAGAGAGAGAGACAGACAGACAGAGAGACAGAAAGAAAGATGTAGATATTTATTGTTGATTTTTCTTAACGATAAATACGGTTGAATATCGTATTTACCTCGAAGCGCATTTTCATTTACTTAGAAATTTATTTGGACCTTTATAATATTATTTAATTAATTAATTTTTTTTAAACATGAATCAACGTACATGCATGTTTGAAGTAACTACCTCTCACCCAGCGTAGCTTAGCTGTTTCTAGGAATCGAACAGCGGACCATATGTATAAATAAATTCTGGGCAATTATCCAAGTAAATAAAAATTAATTTCGAGGGGAAGCCACTATTTAACCGTATTTATAGTTTAAAAAAAAAAGAAAAGATATCCAAATAAACAGTAAAATAATCTAGGAGTCCATGACGTAACAGGTGAACGCATCGATCTGTGATACAATTGTCCTGGGATCGATTCGTTATGCTGACGAGGGGTAGTACGTTGAAACATACATGTACATAGATTATTATCTATGGAAATATACTCAATTTCCTAATGATATTCTTACCAATTCTTATGTAATTTATAAATTAAAAATGGCGTAAAGTGAACATACTATAAGGTAGTTACAGCTTCTCTTACAATTTTCGGATTTTTAATCATGTCGAAACACACTTTATCTCCCTTTGATGGATACATTGTGGTTATTTCCTCTGATGAATTAAGTACAAAACAGATTCACTATTGACATAATAATTAAGTGATTACGTTTGTGCTACGAAACATACACTTTCAAGAACTGTAAATATCGATTGAAATAAAGGAATAAATTGTAAGATGGTCACCATCATGAATTTTTGAATATAGACCTTTGTTATTCATTTACTACATATATGTGTGTATGTGTATGAGTGTGTGTGTTTGTGTGTGTGTGCTAGCGTTTTGGAAATAATACACGAAAAACCCTAGGGGCCCAATTCACCGACAAACTCCTCAGGAGTTAATCGTGTGTATATCAAAAGATGCAGAAACAAAAAAAAATCAAATTGTAACGCAATATTAAATACACGGGGATATACGATAAAATTAAGAAAAGGTGAATGGAAAGTCGTGTAAATATACAATAATATAAAATATGCATACAATGTAGATGGAGGGGGTATTAGAACAATTAATATATATATATATATATATATATATATATATATATATATATATATATATATATATCTCCGAGCAAATCTAGTTATTAAACAAATTATTTCTGTCGATAAAGAGAAGGCTTGCCTGAAAGGAATGAGACTGACTCCAAAATCTTTACATGGAATATAAACGATTTTTTTATATACCAACCATTAACTCTAAAGTTCTTTGCAAAAACAAACTGTCATTTTAGCAAAATAACAGAAAGCAACAAAATATTTCCAGATAATTTATTTATTGCGGACTATCATCTTTTTATTTAATTGTTTCACTACGTTTCGACCAACTCACATTTCCCAAGTCGAAATTTACGACTTTACTGTCATGATAGAGAAAAAAAACTATATAGACACAGAAGAAACCTTGCCAGTATTCCTCTACTCTATCGTATTATAATAGCAGGTGCTTGACTTACCTTCAATAAAAACTCTGCAGGATACAATGTCAATGGTTTTCCTTTCCCTCTCACTAAGATAAAACGAATATGACACCGAATCACGTGGTTGCTGTTAAAGGGATTAAAAATATCTCTTTGATCTGTTGCAGTGAAAAAATAAAAACGAATACAAGATTTAATCAAAGCGAAATAAAGCGACTTTTTTTTAAATTTTTTATTTTAAAATGTTTTCAGCTGTTGTACCTTTTTTTGCTATTTATTCGTGTGTGCTTTTTATTGTTGTCTTATCTTTTGTGGTTTTTATTTTTTGTTGTTTTAAATATTAGAGAAAACAACTGTAAGGGATTTTAAACGAAACGTTTATTTGACAAACAGGAGCAAATTGTTCTCGTCCGATGAACTTTGACTGAAGCGAAATCTAAATTAATTCTTAATTATAGTTTTTGTATCATTGATACGGTTCCAGGTGATAATAGTCTGAAGATAATGATTTCAATTCTACCCAAAGCCGGCCAGAAGCTTACTTGGCCAAAAACATGGTGAGACGACAACAACTATGGATGGCAGTAATTACATAGAATGCAGTCAGGAGATTCGGAGTTCCTATCCAGTCGCGGTTAACACCTCACGTTGCGTTGTACTCTATTTTTTTTAGTGAGTTCTTTCCATTTCTACGTCAAACTGTTATATTTGACGTTCATCTTTGTCGCTAACAGTTATGTTTGCAAATAACGTATAAGGCAATACAAATGAAGACTCAACAAACAAAGGTAGATCAATAAGAAGTGTATTAGGAAAAGTATATTTAGAGTATATTTACAAAATGGTTGTCAGGTAAGAGAGTCTTGGCTGGAGAACATATCTGCTCTCGGCTCGGCCTTCGGTAGCTTCTGGTTAACACACACTCAGATTAACCTAGTCTTGTTATTTATGTGTAATATTATAAACATATGTAAATGAGTGGGTGCCACCACAACAATATATATATATATATATATATATATATATATATATATATATATATAATCTTCTACATGCAATACTATTTCGCTGTTTTGCGACTAGACAAGTAGCTACCTCAAGCCAGAATTGAAATCCGATCGCCCAAACGACATTAGGAGCCTCTACCCGTTGCGCTATACGCCTGCTGCTATGCAGGCAATGAATCAACAATGTTTTGGTATTGTCCAAATACCTAAGCTCAATTTGTTTACACAAAGAGCGTGCCTTCATACGCTAATAGTAATTTGTATACCACTTCCAAAATGCTCGACCTAAGATAGGGAGCATTTTATACTCATCCACATATAATATTGTTTCGCTGTTTCACAGCTCCTCAAGCCAGGATCGAAACCCGATCACCCAAACGACAGTCGGAGCTTATATATATATATATATATATATATATATATATATATATATATATATATATGTGTGTGTGTGTGTGTGTTTGTTTACTAAAAGTTTAGGTCAGATAATCTATCAAATATGCTCTTATTTTCGGATATTTCCTTATAACAGGTCACTCTGCCGGAATTCTTGTTCAACAAAATATAACTAATTATCTTGTATATATACATGGCCGCAATTTTTCCCCTCTGGATGACACATAAAATATTATTATGTT
>NC_136523.1:20562161-20592161 GCF_053919585.1 Euprymna scolopes
TATGTGTGTGTGTATCGTAATGACAATATAAAACTATTTACTAATACGTATATATTTATTCTAATTATTCAGTAAGGGGTTAGGGTAAGTTGGGGCTCTTTTTACCAGGGCATTTTGAATCCTTACTCCACAACTCTAATTAATGTATGCAGTTGACAATTGTATGAATAAATTTGTATATATATATATATATATATATATATATATATATATATATATATACATATATATATATATATATAGTGTTTTCCTTCTTTAGGATTTATATAAAAAGTCTAACTCATCCAGGTAAATCTCCTCTTTTAAAATTGATCTTATTGTCTACCTTCAATGCCACCTCCATATATATATAATTATCAAAGTTAAAAAAATTGACCGTTTTTTTTTTTTGCTCAACATACACCTCCAATATATATATATATATATATATATATATATATATATATATATATATATATATATATATATATATATACTAGTATTTCGGTCCAGCGTTGCCCGGGTCATTGGAGGTGTATGATGAGCAAAAAAGAAACGGCCAATATTTTTTAACTTTGACCCCTATTATGACCCCTTTACGTTTATTGTTTTGAGCTCAAATTATGTTTTTAAGTTAGATCCATGTCCAAGAAACCTATATCTAACACTTCAAGTGTGTAGACCCAAAATTCTCGGAGGAATTCGGTAGAGTTCTCAAAGGTCAAATCGTTGAACTTTAACCCCTTGATCGCCAAATTTCTGGCCACAAACCAATCACATCGATTTTCCCAATTCTCAGTACCCTGTATATAAAATTTCGAGTCTGTAGACTAAAAATTGACAGAGTTGTTGCGATGGAAATGTACACACACAGACACACAAACCGACAGACCCTTTCACTTTTAAAGATATATAGATATATACTTATTTGTAGTATTCCGAATTTTACTGGGTTTATATAATTTACTAATCGTATGTGGGAACAATATATATATACATATATATACGTATATATGGTACATGATAAGGGCTGTGCCCTTTTCATGTAAGTATAAAAATAGAGAGATTTAGTTAAAATGAAAATGAAATAGAATAGACGAAATTCAAACCTCGTAATTTAGGTTTAGAAATAGATTACGAGAGAGAATTAGAAAATGAAATGTAAAAAACAAACCATTGTTTAGCTGAGAGATAAAATAGTTTTAAGAAAAGAATGTGCATTGTCAATTCTGTTATGGAATTTAATGGAAGAATGCAACTATAAGATAATTTAATAAACATGTTTTTAACATATTGGAAATATAGGTTACTGGGAATATAGGTTAAAATTCCTTTTGTAAGCAAAGGAAAATTTTGGGACACGCATTTCCAGAACACGTGAAAGAAGACACATGTTTTAACATGTGTATAACGTCATGGAAAATGGGAAGCTCTCGATATAGTTAGAAACTTTAGAGTTAAGCAGAGAGAGTCAGGGGGAGTCTGAGAGAGAGTCTGGGGACGACAGACGACAGTCTGCACATAGGAGTCGAACGTCTGGAAGCGAGACGGTCACCTTTGAAACATAGTATGTAAAACTTTGAATTCTTGACTAAGAAAACCACGGCCGGTCGAAGAAGAAATAAACCCATCATGTGTTTTTATAAACGTCGTCTTTGTGTTGTAATTCTACCAAAAGGTAAAGTGATTATATGTCTTATATATCTTGTGTTTTAAAATGTCTTCACTTACACAATGTCTCGACATCTCATATCTACAATGTGAACACAAAGACTGTCTCAACACTACCTCCTTACTAACTAAGTATGAACATTTTATAAATATGAATCACTTTATAACATGAACACAGAACGCAACATCTCTCTCTAAGACTCTAAGACTCTAAGACTCACCTCTTAATAACAATAACAACTATAACAATAACACCAATAACAAGAATAACAAAAAGAACAATAATAATAACTATATAACATATATATAAATATATATATATAAATATATATATATATAATAAAAATTACAAATAAATTTACCAAAATGATCCAAGATGGTAAAATTAAAGTATATTATAAATATTAAAGAATTAATATTTATAAAATGATCTCACCCAGATGTAAAAGCTCGATAAAACCAAATAGGAAATAGAGCTTATAATACGAACAAGAAAGTTATACATTTGGATTTTACCGTCACTGAATTATTTATCTTCCACCAAACTATCCATTCATGTGTAATCACCTTTTTCTTCACCATATCCCATCTGCTTCACTTTTTTTTTTGTTTTCAAGTAAGATCTTCGACTTACTTGTTGTTTCATCAAATACTTTTGCATGCAAAATCCGATCCCGGATTTTGCTAATTCCTACCCTCTGATGAGAAGGACAGTATTTCTTCGAAACTCCGCGGATTAAGGACTATCCACTTATCTAGTGTTTCCTTTTCAGATTAAATATGTTTTTAACTCATTTCAATGTGTTTTTAACATGTTTTATTAACTGTTTTCACGTATATATATATATATATATATATATATATATATATATATATATATATATACAGTATTGTTTCTTTGTATCAAAATTCATCACTGCGGCAAGACTAGCACCTTTCCCGAGCCGGGGATATAATCTACAACCATCGCGTTTGATGGTCGGTAATCGTACATATCGACCCATGGGATCAGTGCTCGAAACTCGTTTCAACAATAGTCCGTACAAATAAACACTCGCCCATCGCTTTTAGTGCTCGAGCTGTTTATCTATTTATAATTCCAGTTGGTTCTCTATTGTGAGTTATATAATCACTGATATAAGTCCGTCCTGTCGAGCGCCCTTTTTTATCTCGCATTTAATATATTGTTTTCCAAGTTTCTTAGCGAACTTTCGTTGACGCGTTAATTCATCTTTATCTTTCGTTTATGACATTATCCGCATTTAAATTATCATAGATAAGGAAAATTTTATGCATTTCAATGCGGGTGGGGTGGGGGAGAAGTTGCTGAGTTTACGGCCATGGGCAACAACATAGGTTCCACAGAGAGAGATATCTTTCTAATCTTTTGGTGGGTATCCAGGCTGTAGCAACGTCAACAAAAGATTGGAAAGAAAACTAGACGGTACATCCATCCGCATACTACTAACAGTATTAGATATATCTTGGTAAAATCATCCCATGAAGCAACAACTTTATGGCAACCTACCTGCCATATCTAATAGCGTCAGGGAGAGACGCTTACGATGTTTCGGTCACTGTCTGAGGAGCCAGTATGAGTCGGATGGTTAAGTTAGCTAGTATTATTAGCTAGTGCGCATTATCCGTTATCCATTGTCGGTTAAAGCATGAAAAAGGTATGAAAATTGTGTCAATAAACGGTTATAGAATTAAGAAATACACTTTAAGATTTCATAGTCTATCTCTCATTTTCTATCCCCTGTTTAATTTTAAACAATTACGGAATCGTTAGTGGTCGCTTTGATCCGAAATCGATAGAGTACAGGTAATTTAAATTGTCAAAGTGATCACTTATGTTGTGTTATGGTATTAATTCCTCTTTATATTAAAAAAAAGCAATTTAGACAGCTATGTTGTTAGCTTTAAAAAAGCACGGCTCGTTGTTAAAGACTTTGTAAAACGGTTAACGTTAATTCCAGTTCGATGATAGTCAATATTCTTAGAGGATTGTAAACTACAGAAAAAATGGGTACAACGTAATCCTTAAAGAATGTGGCTCGACAAATCTTTTTTTCAAATTTAATCGGAAGACTCTCATACTGATCTGGGATGTAGGCCTCTGGTGGTTTTTAATTATAAATTTACCAACGCTCTTCAGGTTACAAGCTAATCAGATTCGTGAGGTGGACCAACTGTATTCTCAGCATCGTATTTATATTAGTAGCTGAAAAGAATGTATTTAGAACGACATCACTTAAAGCATATATATTTTTTAAAAAAACGTTCAAATTAATTTCATAACAATTTTTCACTAAAATATCGAAAAGCATTTCTAATTACTTCACTTAATGAATATTTGTTTCAGGCTGTTTTTATATTAGCAGTTTAAAGAAATGTATTTAGCACGACACCACTGAAATAATACATATTTAAAAAAAACGTTCAAATTGATTTCATAACAATTTTCCACTAAAACATTTCTAATTACTTTATTTAATGAATATTTGTTTCAGGCTGTTTTTATATTAGCAGTTGAAAGGAATGTATTTAGCACGACACCACTGAACTTATACATATATAAAAAAAAAACGTTCAAATTGATTTCATAACAATTTTCCACTAAAACATTTCTAATTACTTTATTTAATGAATATTTGTTTCAGGCTGTTTTTATATTAGCAGTTGAAAGGAATGTATTCAGCACGACACCACTGAACTCATACATATATAAAAAAAAAAACGTTCAAATTGATTTCATAACAATTTTCCACTAAAACATTTCTAATTACTTCAAATAATGAATATTTGTTTCAGGCTGTTTTTATATTAGCAATTGAAAGGAATGTATTTAGCACGACACCACTGAACTCATACATATTTAAAAAAAACGTTCAAATTGATTTCATAACAATTTTCCACTAAAACATTTCTAATTACTTCAAATAATGAATATTTGTTTCAGGCTGTTTTTATATTAGCAGTTGAAAGGAATGTATTTAGCACGACGCCACTGAACTCATACATATAAAAAAAACGTTCAAATTGATTTCATAACAATTTCCCACTAAAACATTTCTAATCACTTCAAATAATGAATATTTGTTTCAGGCTGTTTTTATATTAGCAGCTGAAAGGAATGTATTTAGCACGACACCACTGAACTCATACATATTAAAAAAAACGTTCAAATTGATTTCATAACAATTTTCAACTAAAATATCGAAAAGCATTTCTAATTACTTCACTTAATGAATATTTGTTTCAGGCTGTTTTTATATTAGCAGTTGAAAGGAATGTATTTAGCACGACACCACTGAACTCATACATATTAAAAAAAACGTTCAAATTGTTTTCATAACAATTTTCAACTAAAATATCGAAAAGCATTTCTAATTACTTCACTTAATGAATATTTGTTTCAGGCTGTTTTTATATTAGCAGTTGAAAGGAATGTATTTAGCACGACACCACTGAACTCATACATATAAAAAAAACGTTCAAATTGATTTCATAACAATTTTCCACTAAAACATTTCTAATTACTTTAAATAATGAATATTTGTTTCAGGCTGTTTTTATATTAGCAGCTGAAAGGAATGTATTTAGCACGACACCACTGAAATAATACATATAAAAAAAAACGTTCAAATTGATTTCATAACAATTTTCCACTAAAGCATTTCTAATTACTTCACTTAATGAATATTTGTTTCAGGCTGTTTTTATATTAGCAGTTGAAAGGAATGTATTTAGCACGACACCACTGAACTCATACATATAAAAAAAAAACGTTCAAATTGATTTCATAACAATTTTCCACTAAAACATTTCTAATCACTTCAAATAATGAATATTTGTTTCAGGCTGTTTTTATATTAGCAGTTGAAAGGAATGTATTTAGCACGACACCACTGAACTCATACATATAAAAAAAACCGTTCAAATTGATTTCATAACAATTTTCCACTAAAACATTTCTAATTACTTCAAATAATGAATATTTGTTTCAGGCTGTTTTTATATTAGCAGCTGAAAGGAATGTATTTAGCACGACACCACTGAACTCATACATATAAAAAAAAACGTTCAAATTGATTTCATAACAATTTTCCACTAAAATATCGAAAAGCATTTCTAATTACTTCACATAATGAATATTTGTTTCAGGCTGTTTTTAGATGATGATCGATAAATTCGTGTGTATTCTTTATTTATTTTCTAATTTGAGATGCTATTCTCAAATGTTCCAATTTAATAATAATTCCGCAAAATAGTCTCGTGGCACTGTGTTCGACAATTAAGAAGCTCTTGGAAAAAAATCTGTTCAAGGAACCCCTGTTTGTGTCTCAGTACAAAAGGTAATGAAATAGAAATTCTTCACCATGAGGGCAGTAAGAATCCGCATGTGGATGCTTTCGAAGAACTTTAGTGAAATGGCAGTAAAAACAGGGTGATATGCCGCAAAAAAAAAATCACATCTATCTCTATATCTTATAGTTCGTTCAATTTTATTTTTCCGTGTTATTTTTAAGTCAAGAGAACATCCCCCCCCCAACCCGCGGAAATCTATTGTCTTTGTTTGTTTTCACGTTCGGACAAATTAATTGGAAATCAATCATTTCTGGAAGCAATTAACAGGATTCACAAAAGGAAACGGAGTCTGTATCTTCTTTCATGCGACCGCGCTTTCCGATAGGATGCGATGTCCGTCTCACTTTGACTTAGAAAACTGAAATAGAACAGACATTAAGTCTGTTGTCAAAAGTCGATGGTTGGGTCATACTATCACTCCGTAATGGGTATCATGGCTGATGTAATGCATTGCATGTATAAAGCCAAATAGATTTTAATATAAAGTGCTGTTGCCACATTTGAAGAGCAGCTGCTATAGGCACTTTTCATGTCTTGACAGGGTTCAACATCGGCTTCAAACTCTAATACGCGTCGTTGCTGGTCTTTATTTGGAATTTATCGTTAATTTTCTATCAGGTGCGAGACTGAGCTTCAATCAAATAGTCATATCCGTAAAACATTTAAATCAATCATAATTGTTTCCTTTTCATTTTTGTATCCCACTTACGCGTTACCTCTATCTTCAGCTAAGCCAAACATCCATGAACAAGGTTTTCATGGCAGGTGCTCGACTGGTTCTTTGTTTCCCACGAAACAAAATGTGACACAAGGTCGATTTAATGTGAGCGATAACCAGCTACCCTCAAAAGGGGATTCTGCAAAAATAAAATTAACTTAGTATAGAAGGGTTCCCCTTCCCTTGACTAAGAACAGTTAGTTTTAGTTCAGCGTGCGTTCAGACACCACACTTCAGTGAGCAGCCCAGTACAAGTACCGGGTGTCGACTAATCTTCAATCTCTGAGCCCCTTCTGGCAAAACATTCAAGCAAAGACTTGTCCAGTTGCAATTATGTAAACAATTCAACTGCTCTCTCTTTGTGCCCCAAAACCACACGCAAATTTAATAATAAACGTTTTCTCCTTAGAACTATTTGCCCGTTAAGACACTATTACGAGGGGTTGTTTTCCAGCTGAATACGTCATGATTGGTTCAAGTCCAATGTAAACAAATCCTTGTTGAGGGTCTCTTATAAATAATCAAATTCTACCCAATTAACACCGTAACTGATCATTAGAATGTCATTTCTACTGCCCACCTAGCATTCATGTAAGTCTTATCATTGATAAGTGGAAACATCCTTGTTAAACCAAACAATCCACGGCTTTATTGCGATCGGTATGAGTTATCGTCTTCTTCAAGTGCTTGTTGAGGCATCATCGTAAATAGTCAAATTCTACACAATTTCTATTGTGCTAGCAGATTAGGCTGTATTTCATATTGCGTGCTTCATCGTCTACAACTCATCAGAGTGGCTGAATCTGATGAGTCGTAGACGATGAACACGTGTCAGTGGATAATTGCATTTTAAAAACGATATATATACCGCTCCCCATCTGGGGGTACAAAATGGGTTAATGGGAGAATTATTCCCTACTCACATTTAGGTAAAAAAGCACTTTCGTAAATAATTTAATTCATTCAAAGCGTATCGAAAAAAAAACAAATAAGATATATACATATACACACACGCGCATTTATATATATATACGACACTCTTAATAGACTTGGTTTTCACTTGATACAAACAACTTCCTCAACCATAAAACAGACATTAAAAAGTACCAAGCACTCTCCCAAAACCCTCACATCCGATGCCTGCATATATTCCATCCCATGTAACAACTGTCAACAAGCGTGCATAGGTGAAACACAGCGAACATTGAAATTAAGACTTAACGATCACAGAAGAGACATAAGGAATGGTAACGCCCTAAATGCGCTCTTTTGCCATTGTGCAGAACACGATTACTCATTTAATTTAGATCAAGCGAAAATTATTAAATACGTGATAGATAGAGCTAAAAGAAGACTTTTAGAATCAGCATTAATATTGAATAATAATACTATTACGCAAAGAAAAGGCTTCTACCATTTAACCCCTAGGGAAAATAATAATCAAAGAAAAAAATATCAAAACAGATCCTGGCTAAACCGTTTTTCCTTAAATATTTCAACAAAATGAATAAGTTTACAGAAGAAAAAAAAATGTACATATTTATTTTAACGCATTTTTAAATATATATATATATATATATATATATATATATATATATATAAGTGAAATTGTTTGTGTGTGTGTACATTTCCCTACTACACTACTCTGTCAATATTCAGTCTAAAGACACGAGATTTGACATCACGGGTATTGAGATTTGGAAAAATATTTTTAATCAATCAGAAATTTGGCTGTCAAAGTTCATCGATTTCAAACCAAACAAGCTTGGAAAGCTATACCAAACTCCTTTGCCAATATATATATATATATATATATATATATATATACATATCTCTCCCTCTCTCTCTCTCTCTCTCTCTCTATATATATATATATATATATATATATATATATATATATGCGCGTAAAGTTATTCAGAGGACATAGAGCCCGAGCAAACGAAAGAAACCCCGAATAATTTATCCTCAAGTGGCCTACTGGCCTCAGTAAGAGATGACTCCTTTGTGAAAAAAAAGGGAAATATATACAAACTGCTTCATCAACTTAACTAATTTTTATTTTTTATCAAAATGTTTTATCGAAATTCTCGACATATAAGCACACCAAAACATTCACCAAATAGCCATAAATAGTTGATAAACTGCAAAGCAACTTAAACAAATTAATCGGAAGTGTGGAGAAGAAGTCAGAGAGGCGCCGTGTGAGAGAGAGAGAGAGAAAGAGAGAGAGAGAGAAAGAGAGAGAGAGAGAGAGAGGGGGGGAATGATGAAGGAATGAGATGAGAAGAAGGGTGGTATGAGTAAAACTTGTAAATATAAGTGAATTATAGATAGTAATGACGAAGATACACTGGGTTGTTTTTGTAGCATTATTAAACGAACGTAATAATGCAAGTTTCTATCGCTTCAATTTTTAATAATGGAACACGTCAATCAATTTCAAACATTTGACTATTCCTAACGTTCCTTTATATATATATATATATATATATATATATATATATATATATATATATATATATATATATATATATACACACACTAGCATTTCAGCCCGGCGATGCCCGGGTATGTTGAGCAAAAAAAAAAAAAATGCTGTATTTTTTTTTTAATTTTACCCCTTTACATTTATTATTTTAAGATTTATTCCAGTTATTAAGTCAATTTTCAGTCTACAGACTCGAAATTTGATATACAGGGTACTGAGATTTGGGAAACTCTATGCCATCGGTTTTCGGCCAGAATTTGGCTGTTATGGGGGTCAAAGTTCAATGATTTGACCTTTGAGAACTCTATCAAACTCCCCAGACAATTTGGGGTCTAGACCTTTGCAATTTTAGATATAGGTTCCTTGGACATGGATCTAACTTAATAATTTGATTTGAACTCAAAACAATAAATGTTAAGGGATAATAATAGGGGTCAATGCTAAAAAAATGGCTATTTTTTGTTTGTTTTGCTCAGCATACACCTCCAAACACGAAATGCTAGTATATATATATATATATATATATATATATATATATATATATATATATACATACTTTTTTTATTATATATATATATATATATATATATATATATATATATATATATATATATATATAGGAAGTGATATACAAATATACATTAGCATATGAAGTGATGCTTTTTGTGTTAAATAATTTAGCTCGGTTATTTGGATAATGTCAAAACATTGTTAATTCAATACCCGCATTAGAGCAGCCGTATAGCGCAACGGTTAGAAGCTCCGACTGTCGTTTGGGTGATCGAGGGCTTCGAATAAAATACCCTTTATGGAAATAAAGTCAGACATATTTTTAATTTTAGTTCTTTAGTAGTTCTGTTTACTTTTTCACGCATTAAACATTTATTCTAGTCTTGCAGAACTTCCAGCCAAGTTGTTGTTTTTTTACATTCAAAAACTTTAGTTATTCATAACAATAAAACTGGACATGCCACTTAAATAGTCCAAACAGAAATTCAGAAAATACGTTTAAGTCAAAATGCGTGAAAATAAGTGTGGCAAATATCGCTTATCATAATGGGCAGCCGGCTAGTAAGACCAGAAGATCCATATTAAAGACTAAAACAGCTATGACAACCACAGTCTTCACAAAACAAGAAAATACAACTGGCAGGATAAAAAAAAATTCAAAAGTGAGCAGACAATAAAAAAAAGGAGGCGATGAAATGTACTCATCGAATGGTGTAATACTCGTTCTGTAAGTTTTCCACTGTCCTCCTTTTTCACCTCCTTTCTTTTCAGTTCTGACGTGTAATATTCTTTCTTTTCTTTCTTTAAATTGATCCTTTTATGTTGTTTTTATTGCCACGACGACTACTCAATGACTACCGTACACTAATTAACCCTTATCCTCGAAAGGATTCAGGGCCTTTATAAGTGGTGACTCCTTTGTAAAAAAAAAAATCTCCTTTTGTTTTTGGTTCCATTTGCTAAGATTTTATCTGAAGGCCAACAAATAATTGTTTCCATAATGAAGGGATGTAAGAACGCCGAATTCGGGCAAATGCAATCTTTGTGTCACATCGTCCAAAATAAATATATGTAATCTTAAGTGGCGTTGCAAATAGAGGAAAAATACGGTCAGCATGTTTTTTAACAAAGGCATTCATTACGCTTACTTTCCCGTCTCGACACCGATTACAAAGTTTCCTGCTGGCACGTGTCTAGTTAACATAGCGCCCGTTTATCCTTCTTCCGGTCGCCTGCTGGCCACAATTGGCCCTTACTAACTTTCAATTTTCTCGTCTGTCTCCTTCTTTTTCTTTCCGACCACGTGGTGTCCTTCTTTTCCATTTTTCTTTTCGCGCCAACTCGCGCACACTTCCCAATTGGCATACGCACTCAAACGTTGCCCCTGCTGCCAATACAGCCGCTTGCTATTCCATTTTCGTTGCTGGTATTTTCATACGTACTCATATTCACTTTGTTACACAATGAAATACGGAACAGGCGATTTTGACTGGAGCTAACAACTTACACAAGCGCATTTGAGAAGTTTGATTACCGCACAAGCGGAACACACCGACATATAAAATCAATGGTCGGTCATTTTGATATGGCAGAGGCGCGTTTGAAATAAATGTTCTTGTTGAAAGCACAATTTCACCATGAGATTTGACTTTTTCAATTTAAACTTAAAACTTACCCATTATCACCGCACAAGCAGTTAAGCAAGGTATATAAAATCAACAGTAAGTTCTTTGATACAACAGGGGTGTGTTTGAAATTAATATTTCTGTTTAGGCCACAGTTGAAGCATGATACTTGACTTTTGCATTTCAAAGATTAATTAAAGACATTATATATGTGAAAAAAAAAGAAAATCAACAGTAGGTACTCTACAGTGCAATTCTTTACAAAGAAGTCACCACTTATAGAGGCCCGGAGGCCACTCAGGGATAAAGGTTAATAGGTATGCATAAGTAGTGAAAATTTTGTAAATTGGATTACTTAGGGGGATGGTTCATCAAGAACTTGTTTACGTTGGACTTGAAGAAAATCGTAGTAGAAGTAGTCAGCTGGAAAGCAGGCAAACGGAAACGAGTTCCTCAGGCGTGCAGTTCTAAGAAAGAATCTTTCTTCGTATATAATTAATTTAATAATATATAGCTAATATACGCATAATTTAGACTACAATGTATTTAAAACGGAGTCACTGCGGAAAGACATGTGCGGCTCCCACCTAATGCACTACAATGGGTCCCCCATTAAAGCAGGTAGTCAATTGATTTTATTTAAAAAGTGACGATTCCATGATAATAAAAATATAGGAGTGTGAAACATTTGTTGATTATCATTCATTCCCGGGCAACGTTATGTCTGCCGGATAGATTTTTTTTTAAGCAGTCCAATTTAAATTTATGTCAGATACTCATTATTTAAAAAAAAAAAGAAAAATGATTTTTTTTTTATCAAGCTCTCTACATTTAATCTTTAAAAAAGTATTTTCGCTATTCTGTTAAGTTCCATTCAAATTAGCTGTATATTATATCGACCAAATTGGATGCAAGTATAATTTCGCAACGATACATAGTTGAATCTAAAAAAAAAAAAAAGATGTAATAAAATGTGTATTTTTCACTGAAAATATTCAAATATACTTCTTAAATGTATAAATTACTTACGGCACTTAGGATTTAGAAAGCGTGAAATTCCAACTCGAAAAAAGTTACAGTACTATAAACATTAAATGTAGCTTGAAATATCTAATTAAAAACGCGAGGTGAGTACATATTTCCATTTTCTATACGCAACACTTAAGCAAAGCGAAGCAAAACAACCAGCTATTTCTGCAGATTATTTATAGTTATTATATAAAATGGAAAAACTACATTTCTATCCCTATTTATATATAAAAAGCATTTTGGTTGTGTGTATCTGTGTGTGCATATTAGAAAGAGAAAGTTCGTTTTTTTTTTTTCAGGACTCCGAAACAGCTGGGTCAATTCTCTTGAAATTCCACGCAACTTTACTTATACTTTTGTAAGTGTTTGGTTGGTTGGTTGTTTTTGTTTTACAGCATATCAACCCTTTTCGGGTTATTTAATGCCGAATCCAAAGATTTTGAAGAAAAATTTTGTAATAGAATATATTTATTGTTTTCAACTCGGTTTCTATTTAACCCATAGTTGGGACCCTAACAGGTACTACCACTCCGGGTCAGAGTGGACCTGGGAGCAATGGTAATTAAAGGGTGGCTCCACACTCCCCAAAGCCCACGAGCTGGAGCCTCACCACTGGATATAGTTTAAGGTCATATCCAGGGCCCCCATTGAGGGACTCTTACCCTCTGCAGGGGGGCAGTCGGCGTATGACAGGGCCGTAGGTGTTTAGAGATAGGGTTTTTATTTATTTGAATGTATCTGATTCGTATCGAAGGTCGATAATCTAAAAAATAATTTAAAAAAAAACATTAAAGGAGGAACAACTCGATTGGACGAAAGTAAATACAAATATACAACCAGACATGACTAGTGCATTTACGACTATTAAACTATTGTGATACCATTACAGGATGACGCCACAGATGAGGATCTGAAATACATAGAAAACAGCTCGTCAGATAGACGAAATGTGACGCCTGTTCACTGGAGAGAGTCTCTTAGACAAGACGTCCCATCGGAAGTTAAAATTTCAATATGAATTAGTTGGATAGATATTAACAAGTAAGTTTATAATCTACACACCAACTGGTCGTCGCCGTCAAATAAATAAATAAAATAAAATCGCACTATTATCCTACGTAAAAATACATTTCTGGACAATCTTCATCAAAGATACGTATACACTTATTTGATACCATTTCAGGATGGCATCACAAATGATGAAGATGGGAAAAACACAGATTGGCGTAACAAAGTAAATTCACATTACATAACATAATAAGTGATGTTCCCGTAGCAGATTTGAGAATATTAACACACCACAAGCAAAATAAAATCAGGAGTATCATTCTTATTAAACAGGTCGTTTTAAAAATGATTGATTCTGTTTCAGAACGCAATTTTATCAGGATACTTGACTGTAATTCAAAACAGTTCAAAATAATTAAGTAAATTTAACAGTAGGTTTTCTACAGTGCAATATAGACTATCATTCATTGTCGACTAAGTAACCGCCGTTAGTTCTCAACTAACGCACACAGTCTATCAATTAGATCTAAAAATTAGCCATTTAGCCGATTTCAATGACAATAAAAATGTTGAAACGTGGAATGTCAAGTATCTAAGTCAGACTCCTTAGAAACCAGCATCTTGTCCGTAGTAGAATGACGCTGTGCATGGATCGTAAAATTTAATGCTGCTAAGACTAAGGGTCTTTCCTTAAAGAATTACAAGACACCTTCTCAACCAACGATTGCTAAGACTAATAATCATGTATCTTTGTTTTTGGTCTACAGACATAAAACTTAATATATAGGGTATTCGAATCTTTGCAAAACTTTATATTGGGGGATTAGCCTTGAAAAAATCGGTGCAAAATTGTGAAAATTAAAAAAAATGAATTTAGTCAGGTGAAGGTCGAACGACGGCATCACGATTATGCATGCGCAACGTAATAGCTACTGGTTTATGTTTTAATGCTTAGCCTTACAAGAAACATGTGTTCAGAGATCAAGTATTAACATCAAGGGACAAAGTAAATCGTAAGCTAAATCTATTGCTTTCGATTTTTGTGGTGGTGCAAGGGTCGTTTTTTTATCTTTAAAAATCATTTATCTATGAATTGGGTCCACGGTATATCTTGTTTTAGATAAACATTAGACAGGACATTCACTTAGGGTTAATACAAAGGTTTATTTGCAAAGGGGATACAAGGGAGAGTTTGTCTCTTGGTGTCTTAAACTCGCTGATTCCCGGAGGAGAATTTCTACATCGTCTTAATATCATTATACGGGGGCGTGCTAGATCATTTCATTATAACAGTCCAATTTAATTTAATTATACATCCGAAATTTACATTAGACAAAATATCATATTGAAACGTAATTCACAACCGGGCAATGCCGGGCAGCTTTCTACTATATATATATATATATATATATATATATATATATATATATATATATATATATATATATTAATGTTGGGAGGATTAATCGGAATCCGGAATCGGAAAACCCAGAAGATTTGGGGGTTTCGGAATCGGTATCAGAAAAATGTATGCCTATTTTCCGATGCCAAAGCGATGTTTTTAATTGTCTGTTTTTTTTTTTTATTTACTTCAAAGCAAAATCTTCCGTTGCTGGTAATAATGATAAAATAATAAATATTTATTGATTTTAAAATACCAGTTAAGCTAAAATCGATAGATCATCCTCCACAAGTGTATTTTGACGTTGAATAACATACCTGCATGTTAAACATGTTTCTTTTTTTTTTACGAAAATCGGCGGAAATAACAATTTAATAGTTAAATAATTACAGATTTATAAAGCATCTAAATCGAAAGCGATGTTTGTATCGGAATCTGGGAAAATATTGGAATCGTCCCATCACTAATATATATATATATATATATATATATATATATATATATATATATATATATATATATATATATATAGTTCTGGTCAAAATCATAAGACCACTTAAGAAATTAAGCATTAACGCATATTATCGAACAAACAAATGGTTGGAACCATTGCCAAAACGGAAAATATGATGGAGAAAAATGAAATCTGCTTCATGTGAAACCTTAACCCTGATCTAATAATTATTTTTTTTAAAAACAAACATTTTCACCTGGTCAAAATGATAAGACCACTTTAATAAAATCTCTAGTTTTGAAAAAATGAATACGAAAAGCTTTCTATGTTACTAAAAGCATCTTGTTAGTGGATAAAAAAAAAACATCTTACTAAATTATAAATAGCAAAAGGGAAATCATTATCAGAGTTTGAGAGACGAAGGATCTTTGAGCTTAATAGGGGTGGACTCTCCCATAGATCCATTGCAAACGAAGTGAATCGCAGCAAAACGGTCATCACAATTTTTTTTTTTATTTTAAAAAATAATTATTAGATCAGGGTTAACGTTCGAATGAAGCAGATTTTCATTTTTTTTTCGATCATATTTTCCCTTTTGGCAATGGTTTCAACCATTTGTTTGATTAAAACTTCGATAATATGCGTTAACGCTTAATTTCTTAAGTGGTCTTATGATTTTGACCAGGACTGTATATATATATACTGTATTTTAGATTATATAGATTAATAGATACACAGATTGCTTGTTTCATTTAATGATGAAAAGATATATACATTTACTGATGGATCGATAGCATGTTTAATTGATGGATCGTGAGATAGATTGATGCATGGGTAGATTTCTTGATAAAAGCATTAATTAAATATTTTCAAGGAAAATTAATAAGTTTCAAGATCTGATTGTAGGCGTTAATTATGTGCATACAATTTGTTGCGAATGAATGTAATCGAAAAAAACACGATGAACTTTGGAATATTTCGAACATATAATTTTCCATTTTCCGTTTCTCTTCCCTGTTATCGTGGAAAGTTATCTTTGCTTTGAATATTAAATAAAATGGATTA
This sequence comes from Euprymna scolopes, assembly GCF_053919585.1. NCBI lineage: Eukaryota > Metazoa > Mollusca > Cephalopoda > Sepiida > Sepiolidae > Euprymna > Euprymna scolopes. Next base: position 20,578,482 of record NC_136523.1, read on the forward strand.
ATTTAAGGACTTGTTTAATCCTTTATGAAAACATGCGATTGGGAAATCCAAAGATTTTTCACCTTAAATTCTTTATTGTCTTCTTCTTCTTCTTCTTCTTCTTCTTCTTCTTCTTCTTCTTCTTATCCTCCTCCTCCTTTTTTCCTTCTTTTTCTTTTTCTTCTTTTCTTCTTCTTTTTCTTCTTCTCCTACTCTTCTTCTTTTCTTTCTTCTTCTTTTTCTTTCTTTTTCTTTTCTTCCTCTTCTTCTTCTTCTTCTTCTCCTCATTTTTCCTTCTTTTTCTTTCTCTTCTTTTCTTCCTCTTTTTCTTCCTCTTTTTCTTCTTCTTCTTCTTCTTCTTCTACTCTTCTCCTTTTTCTTTTTTCTTCTTCTTTTTCTTTTTGTACCTATTCTATTTCTTCTTTTTCCTTTTTTATCGTATTATTATCTATAATATACATCACAAATGTCTGTTTAAATATGTGTATGTATGTATGTATATATATATATATATATATATATATATATGTATATATGCATGCATGGATGTATGTATGCATGTAGATATGTATGTATCTATGTATGTATGTATGCCTAAAATTTTTTACAGAGGTGGCAGATTTTCAGGAGATCGGTATCGTTTTTAAGCTCAACCATTCGGACGACATATCGAAAAATTGGCTAAAAATATTAATTCCTTCACCCTCAACTGGTCACTTTACTACAGTGAGGGGTCGCTTTTTTTCGCCGATATTTTCGAAAGTCAACCCATCTTTCTGATTGATTAGCCTTAATTAAAACTTACGTCACTTCCGGTTTTGCAATGGATGCAACGTATTTCATTTTCACGTTCTTTTCTTTCTGCCTGAGGTGCGTTTGCGCCTCCCTGCCTGCTAACATTTTTTTTTTTTTTGCTCAACGCACACCTTCAAATATCCGGGCAACGCCGGGCAACCAGACTAGTTTACTATAATGCAAAAATTTTCCCCTTCATTGTTTTTTATTATTTTCTTTCCTTCTTCTTTTCCTTATTCTTTTTCTTCTTCTTTTCCTTCTTCTTTCTTCCTTGTTCCTGTTTTTTCTTGCATATATTCCAATCGACATTTCTCTCAATATTGTCATGTCGTCTCTTGTATTCCCTTTTGAGCTAACTTTTCACAACTACTGACGTGGTGTTGTACCTTCTTATTTTCTATCCACACAGTCGACATAGGGCAGTTTCAGCCGTTTTCTTAATAATAATAATAATAATAATAATAATAATAATAATAATGATAATTATTATTATTATTTTTATTGTTGTTATTATTATTATTGTTGTTGTTGTTGTTTGTTTGTTTGTGGGTTTTTTTACATTTTTTATATACTTATTGATGATAATTTTTTATTTCACATATAATCATACGAAATTGCAGATTCAGCAACAATTCAAACATTCAATATATAGCTATTCAAATGGCCAGAAACTTGTGATTTTATTTTTATTTGTGTAAAATCAAAACCAATTAATTTTCCGTTTTTATTTCAAATAAAATTTTAAGGAGAATGTTTTGTTTTAAGTAGGATTTGAAAATGCAACCGTAAGTGAGATTTTAAGGACTGTGTGCGTGTGTGTGTGTTTATTTTTTTGTTACTTTTCCAATTAAACTACTTTACTTTCGCTTTACAGTAAATTCTGTAACACGCATTACGCATGCGCATAATGTTTTTTTTTTAATTGTTAGAAAATAGTGTACGCCTTTTAATTGCTAGCGGGTAATATTTTCAAAACGATGGAAAACCCAAAAGATTTTTTAAAAAAAACGCAAACACAAATAGCACAAACATGATGAGTCCATTAAATCAGTGCGTTTAACGAGGAGGCATGTTTTAATGTGGGGCGTGACAAGTTGTATTTTGATTACTGCTCCTAACCTGATCACGTGACTCACACGCATCCGATCGGCTGATCCTCACCTCCTATAAACGTGTCTACAATATAATTTACACACCTCCCTCTCTTCTCAATCAATTTTCTAACATCTTTGGCGCGTCTTAGCTCGTGCTCTTCCATCTAGTCCAAAAACAGAACCTATATCCCATACTAATTTGCCTCAAAAGATTACCCAAATGTCTATAACTAGCATTTCAGCACGGCGTTGCCCGGGTGTTTGGAGGTGTATATTGAGCAAAAAAAAAAAAAAAGAGGTCATTTTTTTTTTAACGTTGACTCCTACTATGAGCCCTTAACATTTATTGTTGTGGGCTTAAATCAATCAAATTGAAATCAATTTAGATCCATGTCCAAGGAACCTATATCTTAAATTTCAAGTGTTTAGACCCAAAATTGTCAAAAGAGTTTGGTAGAGTTTTCAAAGGTCAAATCGTTGAACTTTGACCCCTTACCAGCCACATTTCTGGCCGAAAATTGATTACATCAATTTTTCCAAATCTCAGTACACTGTCTATCAAATTTTGAGTCTGCCGGCTGAAAATTAACAGAGTTATTGCGTAGGGAAATGTACACAGACACACACACACAGACACTAGACACTATCCTCGAGTGTCTAATGTCTCTCTGTACAGGGGTTTGTCAGAACAGACTAGCATGAGGATACTTTTTCCATAGAAGTAAACCCTGACCAAATATTGAAAATCGCATAGTATTCGCAGCCCAAATAAGATCTCCTAACTACGGATACTCCATAGCTTTTCCGAGGAATGGTGCACCTTCTCCAAGTGATATTACCTCAAATAATAGCACAAAGCTTGATACTCCACTAGACTAGATAAATTCTTGTCCTGGAATCCAATAAGGCCAAGATACCAAAATGAAAGATATACTACAACGTATGAAAATGGTTAATTGGGGAGAGGAAGATTATGTTCTCAATTTCTTTACTAACTCAGTGTTTGAGAGATAAAGAACTTTAATGGAACAATCGAATATCTATGTATCTCATATAGAGTTCAAGTGTTAGCCCCAGGTTGTTGGCCCCTTGATTTCTGAGAACTTCGACTGAAGTAAAATAAAACAAAACAGACACGTTCATTTTTATAGATATATAGATTATAACAAAAAGTAAATTTGACTCTGCGTGTTCGTGCTTGTGTGTATTTGTTTGCGTGTGCGTGTGAGAGTCCGTCCCCTGTGGACTCGAAAACCGCTGGGATGACTTTTATAAAATTTCACACGGAGATACATTATGTGTCTGGCAGTGTTCTTATATAGGTTTTGTATCGGAATGTGTTTGTTAAGTCTCGATAATTGATAATCGAATTAATCCCACGGTAGTAGAAACAGGTGATTTTGACCAAAGTCTTACACAGCCTAACATCGCAAGTGCGTTTGAGAGGTTTTATTTACACAAAAGCGAAAAAGTATAAAATCAGCAGTAGGTGCTTTGATATGACATGGGCGCGTTTGAAATGGATGTTTCTATTTAAAGAACAACTGCAGCATGATGCTTGATTTTTTTTTTCATTTTTAACTTAAATTCAAGCTGTTATCACCGCACAAACAGGAAGGTCAGTCAAAGTTCCACACTTGACGATTTGAAAAACAGACGCCACACTTGACGATTTGAAAATCACCCCTTTCAGGTACATGCTATTATAAAAAACCTAGACACCTCAAAAGCATGTGGACCAGATCTCATCCCGGTTGTGCTATTAAAAAAATGCTCTGCCGAGGTTGCTCCAGTTCTGTCCAAACTTTACAATAAATGCCTTAACGAATCTTGTTTTCCCGACTGCTGGAAAACCGCCTCTGTGGTACCAGTCTTCAAGAATTCTGGTGAAAGAACTGGCCCACTAAATTATCGCCCCATTAGCCTCCTCCCGCTTTTCGCCAAAATATTTGAGTCCTTAGTTAATCAAGCCCTAGTCCAGCACCTAACAGCTGCTAAACTCCTGACTGACAAACAATATGGATTCAGGCAAGCCCGTTCAACAGCAGATATCTTAACTGTAGTTTCTGAACGTATATACCGTTCATTGGATAAAACAGGGGAGGGTAGAGCGGTGGCCCTTGATATATCTAAGGCTTTTGACAGGGTATGGCACGATGGTCTTCTAAGGAAAATTAGATCATATGGAATCACTGGAAGAATTCATAATGTAATTAAATCCTTCTTAAGTAATAGAAAAATCAAAGTTGTCCTCGACGGACATACATCCAAACAATATGACATAAATGCGGGAGTACCTCAGGGGTCTATCCTTGGACCTCTATTATTCCTGATATTCATAAACGACCTCCCTGATAATATTGTTTCGGAGATGGGTATATTTGCTGATGGCACCACTCTCTATAACAGATATGAGGGGAAAACAAATGAACACATATCCAAGGAAATGGCAGAAACACTAGAGGATGACCTATAATCCGTAGTGGAATGGGGACAAAAATGGTTGGTCACATTCAATGCTGCTAAGACTAAGCTTGTTTCCTTCAATAACTACAAGAAACCTTCTCTACAACCAATAGCAATGGCCAAGAATACATTGCCTGAAAGTACTTCTTTTAAACTCCTCGGCCTAACGTTTACAGGGAATATGAACTGGAATAGATACATTGAGAGCATTGCCAAGGCTGCTGCAAGGAAGGTTGGCTCCCTCTACCGTGCTAGAAAACTATTACGCCTGCCAGTATCCTATACCTTTATAAGGCAACCATTCGCCCATGTATGGAGTACTGTTGTCATATCTGGGCTGGTGCATCTGCTGCTTGTCTCTCGCTCCTGGACAGAGTTCAAAAAAGAGTCGCCAACCTGATAGGTCCTGAACTGTCATCTAGGCTTCAACCTCTGTCCCATCGACGAGATGTTGCATCCCTCTGCCTGTTCTACAAATACTTTAATGGTGAATGCTCTGACGAACTGCAAACACTTGTACCTCCCCGACGTAACTACCCCCGACAAACCCGACAAGCTACTAAGTCTCACCCCTTTACAGTAGAGATCCCTAGGTGCAAGAAAGCCTTTTACTCCAATAGTTTCTTCCCCAGAACTGCGGGTCTTTGGAACTCCCTTCTGAGATTCTGCTTTCCCAACTGCAATGATATGCAGAAGTTCAAGTGTAATGTTAACAAACATCTTTCTACTCTTCTCCCTTCAAAATGACCTCGCTAATTAATTCCCTGATAGTAGCTCCCTGCTTCAAAGTGGCACTGTGCCTTGTTTGGGGTAAAATTGAATAAAAAAAAAAAAAAAAAAAAAAAAGTAAAATCAACAGCAGATTCTTTTATATGACCGGAGTTCATACAAAACAAATGCTTCTGTTTCAAGCACAATTGAAGCGGTATGATTGAATTTAGAATTTTAAAGTTTAATTCAAGCAATTATGTATGTTTCTTTGCATTGCAATGTAGCCTAAAATATATTACGGACTAAGTCACTGCGGGGAGGCATGTGAAGCTTCTTCACGGTACACATCGAGTGGTCTCCAACTCGAGCAGGAAATCAGTCGGTTTCATAGAAAAATGGCCGATTTCGTTGATTCCCATAACAATAATAATATGTGAGCGAGAAACATTCAATCCCGAGCAACAGCGGGTCTTCCAGCTAGTAGGGTATACGCTCTAGCTTTTATATAGTTACAAAGAGTTGTTTGGATTAGTAAATTATTATTGACGTGATGTGCATGCTTAAATATCAACAAAGATGGCAGAAATATACTAGCATAAAAAGAACCAAGAATACAGAACAGAACGACCTCACGTACACACCTATACACACTTTCAAACATATATCTTTTTATTAATTTCTTTTATTGTTGGCTATTACCCTCATCTTTCAGTTGTTGTTTCACGGCGTTTCGGCATTCGTCAAGGGGTAACTGCGATGGGAAATGAACTCTGAATCTCTTAACTGCATTCTCAGCAATTACCGCCATCCATAGTTGTTGTCGTTTCACCACGTTAGGGCCAAGTAAGCCTCCGGTCGGTATTTGGTAGGATTGAAACCTCTAACTTTAGAAAATTTTCACCAGGAACCGTAAAGATTCAATGTCTGTATCCACTTCGCCACGGGCCCCGAAGGCCGATCAAGTTTGGATTTTTAAACTTATAAATTCACGTTTATTTATTATCTGATCTTCTATGGTCGAGTCCGTACCGAATGGAATATATATATATATATATATATATATATATATATATATATATATATATATATATATATATATATATATATATATATATATATTTAATTGTGATTCATTATTGAGATAAGTATTATTTATTAAATTATTTTATTGCGGACTATTATCCGAAACGTCGTGAAACAACAACTAAGAAAGATGAGGATAATAGTTTGCAACAAAAAAATTAATAATTCACTGGTTGATATAATAATAAGGTGATTCGTGTTGCGCTACGAAACAGATACTGTCAATAATTGAAAACCTCAACTGTATTTAAGGAATAAATTATAAGATGGTCAATATCATGAACTTTGGAATATAGACTTTTGTTATTTCATTCATTCACTATATTGCTCTGTAATTACATTCAGCTTCTAAAAGAAGGATAAGTATATATTATAAGGAAATATAATATATCTCCATATATATATATATATATATATATATATATATATATATATATATGTATATATGCATAAATATATATATATATACATATATATATTTTTATTATTATTATTATTATTATTATTATTATTATTATTATTATTATTATTTTTGGTAAACAGTCACAAAAGGTCGCTACAAATAGCCATCTGTTTCAGTCAAAGAGACTTCATCAGGTGACCTGGAACCCCTCGACGCCAAAAAGAAAAATGAAAAATGGGCGGTATATATATATATATATATATATAATTTTTAAAATTTAATTATCCACTTATATAAAATAAAATAATAAAATAATATATATACCGCTCCCCACGTGGTGGTACCAAATTGGTTAAAAGGGAAAATTATTCCCAACTCGCATTTAGGTAAAAATGCACTTTCGTAAATAATTGAATTCATTCAAAAGATATCGCTAAAACCAAAACCAAAACAACATATATATATATATATATATATATATATATATATATATATATATATATATATATATATATACATAGCAAGTAGTAAGTTATAAAAATATATGGCCATTAAGCTACATAGAATATTCCGCGTTTCATCCACGCTAGGATTTGTCAGATAATCCTGACGATTCCTAGTGTGGACGAGACGTGATAAGCCAGACGAATCCTAGTGTGGATCAAACGCGGATATTCTGTGTAGCTTAATTGCCATATAAATTTTTATAACTTACTACCTAGCTCTACCTATGTATTGAGCACTGTTAAAGTAAATACTACAAGTTTACGCATAAAATAATAGTTTCTTATATTAATTTATATGATTAAATGAAGTAGTAATATATATATATACATACATATATATATATATATATATATATATATATATATATATAGAGAGAGAGAGAGAGAGAGAGAGAGAGAGAGAGAGATATTAGCCGGTATGGATGATATAAATATTGTATAATAAAAATAAATTTGTCATACTCGCAGGCATTCACACACACCTATCTATCTATCTCTCTCTCTCCCTCTCTCTCTCTCTCTCTCTCTATATATATATATATATACATATATATATATATATATATATATATATATATTTACACGTACATATATATTTATGCAAGTATATGGATGTATACACACATATGTAAAGAATACATATAATTATCGATATATCTAAAACTTATATATAAAAATATACCAAACCAATAGATCCACTCACTTATATTAATAAAACGTGTGCGCATCAAAAACTTTTTATACAAAAAAGTAGATGTGACAGCTTAACAGACAGACACACTAATAGAGGTGCCTGTTTGACTATGAAAAAAACTGTATTTTCAATTTGAGCTTAAATTTGCAATTCATCATAATTAAAAAGCACTTTATACTGACTTATCGATTTTTCTTAATCAATTATTGACAAATATTCGGATGGATACGTTCATAAACGGCAAAAAATACTGTCAGATTGTAGCACGCATCTATGAACTTATATGCAAATATGTACTATTTACTAGCGGGACTTGTATCGAAGCGTTGCCCGTGATAACGCTTTGGCCCCCATCTGGCAGCAATTGAAATGAATGGCTCTCGTCTTGGGGAGGCTCCATGTTTTGACAAGCTACTGGTATTGACCTTTACTCCTGATATAAAATGGATCACGTACATCAAATCTGTTGCCAAGGTCGCTGGAAAATGGTGGGATTCATTCTACCGATCCAGTAGATATTTCACTGCTGATGCAATTCTCTATCTATATAAAAACCAAGTACGTCCAAGGACGGCGTACTGCTACCATATCTGGGCAGGAGCTGCTAAAACAGCCTATCCAGAGTACAAAATACACTTCGTAGCCGAGTGGGGATGCCCTCTTCTCTTCCCTGTAACCTCTCTCCCACAAAAAAGATGTTTCAAGCCTGTCTTAGTTTTATTATTTCTTTGGCAAGTGCTCGTCCGTGCTACAATCTCTGGTCCCCTCGAGCCAATCTTTCACGAAAAACACCCGTCTAGCTGAAACCACTGTCAATAATTGTCCGCACTCTTTATCCGTGCCTAAATCAAAACGTAGATTCCATGAACAAAGCTTCTTTCTTGGAACTTCACGCCTGTGGAACTCTGTTCCGTCTGCCTGCTTCTCACCTGACTACAACCTTGATGTCTTCAAGTTCAACATTAACAAGTTCCTAAAGCACCCCTGCCTTATGTAATCCACTTTATAAAATGTCCATTATTAACGATTACTACAATAGTGATTACTGTACACGCAGACCCTTATGCCCGAGTGGCCTCAGGGCCTTGATAAGTGGTGATTTCCATGTAAAAAAATAATACAGATTTTTTAAATAGTAAGTCTAAAGAGGAAAATTTGCCCGAAAAGATACAAATCGCTACAATTTTATTTCCAGAATATTAAATGTGACACTCCAATAGACACACCCACATACACTAGTATAAATGACTAAGTGGTTGTATTCCAAACTAGTATACACTATATGGATATGCATGTATACATGACCCTGTTTTATCGTTATTTTCATGGCAGGTTCTTATCTGAACTTCAGTCTATGCCCCCCCTCACCAGACATTCACGAAAAACACTCATCTAGCCAGAACCACTATCAACAATTTCCCACACTCTTTATCTGTGTCTACCCCTAACGTAGATTCCATGAACAGGGCTTCTTTCTTAGAACTGCTCTCCTGTGGAACTTTACTCCATTTGCCTGCTTTCCAGCTGACTACAATCTGATTGTCTTTAAGTCCAACGTGAACAAGTTCTGATTGAACCGTCCCCCTAAGTAATCCAAGTTACAAAATTCCCATTAATGTTTACTACGCTAAAATCACAATGACTAATGCATACCCATTAACCCTCATCCTCGAGTGGCCTCTGAGCCTTGATAAGTCGTGACCCCCATGTATATATATATATATATATATATATATATATATATATATATATATATACAAAATAAATGGGATATACCAAGAAGCACAAATATTTTCGTATAAGAAAATGGCATCAGATGCATCGACTTGATCCAAGATATAAAGTGGATGTCGAAACTTGCGCATGAACTTTTAAAGCGAGTGTTGCGCAATCTCCAACCGCACCTCTCCTGATTAGGCATTGCATGAGTCCAAACAAGGAGACGTCCAGGACGATTGAAACAATATTAAAAAAGTACATACAGCACCTGTAATTAGCAAATGCTCACCTGTTTTAGTACTGACCAGGTTAAACGTATCTTAACTTCGGTGATCTTACGGGAACCGGTGTGTCAACGTTGTTATGCCCCCATTGAAATAATTATGCAATATAAAATTGACTATAAAATTAGAAAGAGAATAATGAATTACGTATTAATCAGATGTGCTTTTAAAAGAAAACAATATTCAAATTAGATAATAATACGATGTTTATTAACAGTTAAACGGTATTCATCCTAGGCTGTTTAAGCCGACTTCTTCCAAAGTTTTAAAACAAAAACAGCATCTAATCTAATACGTCCTAAATTGTCTATCAAATTTCATCCCTTGGTCCCGTATATGACCTTAAACTATATCCTATGGTGAGGCCCCAGCTTGCGGGCTCTAGGGAGTGTGGAGCCACCCTTTAATTGCCATTGCTCCCAGGTCCACTCTGACCTGAAGTGGTAGTACCTGTTAGGGTCCCAACTATGGGTTAAATAGAAACCGACTTGAAAACAGCAAATATATTCTATTTAAAAAAAACATCTTCAAAATCTTTGGATTCGGCATTAAATAACCTAAAAAGGGTTGATATGCCGTAAAACAAAACCAACCAACCAAATTTCATCCCTCATCCCATTGCCCGCCATTTCGCATCATTTGGCTTATTGTATTAGACATTCAATAGAATATGTTTGAACAAGTTATCGTACTAAGAGTTAGTAATACATACGCAATAAAAGAACAATAGGTGCTGTGGTGTCGTAATTCTGATATTTTTATTAAATACTAGTATGGGTTCCCGGCGTTGCCCGGATGTTTGGAGGTGTATGCTGAGCAAAAAAAGGGCATTTTTTTTAAGTTTGACCCCTATTACGACCCTTTTATATTTATTGTTTTGGGCTCAAATCAAGTTATTAAGTTAGATTCATGTCCAAGGAACGTATATCAAAAATTTCAAGTGTTTAGACCCAAAATTGTCCGAGGTGTTTGGTAGAGTTCTCAAAGGTTAAATCGTTGAACTTTGACCCCTTTACAGCCAAATTTCTGGACGAAAACCGACCCAATAGATGTTCCCAAATCTCAGTACCCTGTATATCACATTTCGAGCCTGTAGACTTAAAATTGACAGAGTTATTGCGTAGGGAAATGTACACAGACCTACAGACAGACACACATACACGTTCACTTTTATAGATATACTAGCATGGGTGCCCGGCGTTGCCCGGGTATTTGGAGGTGTATGTTGGACAAAAAAAGTGGTCAATTTTTTTTTTAATTTGACCCCTATTATGAACCCTTAAAATTTATTGTTTTGGACTGAAATTAAGTTATTAAGTTAGATCCATTTCCAAGGAACGTATATCTAAACTTTCAAGGGTGTAGACCAAAAATTGTCGGGGAAGTTAGGTATAGTTCTCAAAGGTCAAATTGTTGAACTTTGACCCCTTTATCGCCAAATTTCTTGCCAAAAACCAATCACATCGATTTTGTCAAATCTCAGTACCCTGTATATCAAATTTCGAGTCTGTAGACTAAAAATTGACAGAGTTATTGCGTAGGGAAATGTACACACACAGACACACACAAACAGACATACACTTTCACTTTTATAGATATACTAGCATGGGTGCCCGGTTTGGAGGTGTATGCTGAGCAAAAAATAAGGTCAATTTTTTTAACTGTAACCCTTATTAAGATCCCTTAAAATTTCTTGTTTTGGGCTCAAATCAAGTTAATAGGTTAGATGCATGTCCAAGTAACCTATACCTAAAATTTCAAGTGTTTCGACCTTAAATTGTCGGAGGAGTTTGGTAGAGTTCTCAAAAGTCAAATCGTTGAACTGTAACACTTTAACAGCCAGATTTCTGGCCTAAAACCGATTAAAAAGATTTTCCCAAATCTCAGTACCCTGTATATAAAAAATTGATAGAGTTATTGCAAAGGAACTGACACATAGACAGACAGGCAGACACACAGACACGTTCACTTTTATACATATATAGATAGATAGATAGATAGATAGATAGATAGATAGATACAATAAAAATAAAAATGTATCTAGATATAAATGATAATAAACGTTAAAGAATAAAAAAATAGACTAATTCACCTTTTTTCTGATTGGTCTAAAACTTTTGGTTATTTGAAGCCTCCATAAAAAGAAATAAAAGAACTGCCACACTGTTAGCATAGCTAGAAAGCAATCGTTCATTTTGGAAATTAGAAGAGCATCGTCACATCCCACCGAACCTCGGGCAGCTATACTCTGGTAAGTTGACCCGTTATATCCTACATTTTTTTTTTTATTTAATTTTTCAAGTTGGATCCAATTTTTGCGGTGCGTTAGTTTATTAACGATGAAGATACAGAACAGTAAAGAATGGATTTCTACATAACACTGTTGTTCCTGCGCGGTTCGTGTTCTGCATAAGTGTCGAAGCGTGTTAAGGTCCTTTCCTGGTCCTGGTGAATTTGAAGAAAGAATCTGATCATCTTTAGTCATCCTTCTAGTATAACGGAGTACCTGAAGTTTTGTAGGCCTATCTCATACCTGGAAAGTATTTAAAAACCCTACAGTGCCTCTATCGATCGTTAGTTTTTAATCAATTTTATAATACGCTATAATATCGTTGGCGCATCGGTTGTTATTAGACCACTGAAGTAAAGCAACATTTTATATTCCGAGTACTTTCCCATCCTTCAGGATTTATCGTCAGTGATTTATTAATCTAACTGGTTTGGAACCATTTATAAAGTTTGTTTGTTTCTTGAATACTCTTTATGTAAAATTTCAAATGTTTAGACGAGAAATTGGCTGAGGAATTTGTAGAGACCGAAAAGATCATTTTTTTTAACTTTAACCCCAATTTTGACCCCTTAACATTTCGGGAGAAAGGGACCTATAATTAAATTAAAAAGTTTAATCCATGTCCAAATAAACTACATTTAAAATTTCAAGTCAACCCAAAATGAGCGGAAGATTTAGTAAATTATTTATCCTAACGTTTTTCATAAGAAAAACTTTATATATTGTCACAAACAGTTAGATAAAATATGGTAATTACATCAACCAGTTCCCGTCAGAAGTGAAGATTGTTATTCGGAAGTTGGAAAGGATTAAAAATAGAATTAATAGACAAAAACCGTCTGTTTTCTTTAATGAAATTATATATATATATATATATATATATATATATATATTGGGTGTGTGCTTACTTAATATTATATCTATATTTATTTGTATATATATATATATATATATATATACTTGCTATACCCGGCCACGCGTTGTTGTTGCTAAGTTTGTTAAAATGGAACAAATTCCTCAAGAAAAATTGCATTTTGCATTGCTTCACTTTTATTACTTTTTGCAATTTTTTTATCACCATCCCCCGCAAAAAAGATTAATGTTTTACCATAAATTGTTAGGTGAAAGTTTGTTTTCTTTTCAAGAAAACTTGCACTGTTTTAAAAAAGAAATTAAGCAGTACACGTTTATTTTTGAAAACGGAATTTTTATTATAAAAAGAAAAGATGAATGCTTTATATGAACACTGTAAATAGGTGAAAGTAGAGAAAAGTTTGATTTTTTTTCAAGAGAATGTAAAAATTATTTTTTGTCAACAGATGTTAAGAAAATAAACAGAAAAAAACTCAAATTAACCAACTATGCAAAAAATAAATAAAATGTTGATTTAGTTTTTCAACATTTGAACAACGTTCAATTGAATCCGGTGATTTCCGGTCGAACCGTAACCATAATTGGATCCGGGGAGGAGGGTCAAATTCTGCATGGGTACCATTCTTTTTAATTTCGTTTTTTGTTCAGTTTTTTTTTGAGTGGGCTATCAGCGATTGCAAACTAACCAATTTAACCAAAAAATTCAACAATTAGATAATTTTAATAAGTGCTCAGTTTCTAATACAAATCCTAGTAAATCAACCTCCCTTACTAGAAACACTC
>NC_136523.1:20599661-20609661 GCF_053919585.1 Euprymna scolopes
GAAGCTTTGTTCATGGAATCCGCGTTTTGATTTAGGCACAGATATAGAGTGGGGGAAATTTTCACAGTGGATTCAGCTAGACGGGTGTTTTTCGTGAAAGATTGACGAGGGGGACCAGAGATTGGAGTTCAGACATGGAAATAATGATAAAACAAGGATAGGCTCGCAACGTCTCTTCTGTGAGAGAGAGGTTGCAGGGTAGAGAAAAGAGCATCCCCCACTAAGCCACTATTCTAGATAAGGTACTGAGGCATGGACTCTTACAAATGCGCTGAAGAAGAGACAGGGTGGTTGTTACAACCGGATGCTACAGGATGGCCCTCAGTACATCATGGAGAATCCACGCAACAAACCGATAGCTATATGGTGACCTACAACCAGCATCAATGAATGTACAGCAGAGAAGGATGAGAGTAGCCGGTCACTACATGAGACACAGTGACACTGTAATAGAATAAAGTGTTGGCCCCAAGAAGGGGTCCCTTGTTCTCTTCATACTAACAAAAGTAAAATAAAAAAGAGACAGCAATCTAGTTCTCTAGATACCAAAAAAAAAAAAAATGGACGGCAAAACCGTGGTAGAAGAAGAATGACCTAAATTGCTAACTTGCTCCAGTGCACAAGATCGAAAAGTGTTCGGGACCTGCAAACTTATATGCGAGATCGAGAGGACTGGAAGAAGTCGGTGGTGAAGAGTCCTGAAAGACGACGGAGATGAGATGATTAGATATGGCAACAATACTACATGCAGGAACCAGTGGTAGCATTGTAACTTTACAGTATATTCTCAGGTGTTTACTGTATTTAGCTCGGCAGACTTGACTCCCTTTCATTGCAGAAGCCTTTAGACTGTTCGCAGTGCATTTGTGTGGGAATGTTCGCCGGCTAGTTTGAACAAAAGGCTTACATGTATGGTTCCATTAGTTAAGACTTCTTGTAGCTGCTAAATAAATAAGTCGAGAGGTAGTATAAATAAGTATTACCATTCATTTATACACATGCACACATACATACACACATGCACACACACACACATATATATATATATATATATATATATATTATATATATATATATATAATACAACCTGTAATCATACGGCATTTCAGTATTCCATTAGTCATATGTATATATATATATATATATATATATATATATATATATATATATATATATATTAGTCCCCGCGCGAAAGCGCAGGACACAAAATGTTTTAACTAATAATAATAATAATAATAATAATAATAGAATAACAATAACAAAGTCTTTCGCTAGCGAGGACTACTATTGAGCGTAACCAGTTATACACTCCTTTTGAAATTTTCATTTCTATTTTTCTCGTTATCTACTGAATATTTTTAGTGAAACCTATATGAAATATGTTCCGTATTAAATTGTAAATATTTTCTATTCTGAAAGAAGTTAAAAAAAATTTAATCTAAAAAAGTTATTTTACAGTTTTTGTTAAAAAAATTCAGATTTTCTCATCATTCAGACATGTATGACAAAGAGGGAGTTGCAAAAAAATAGTTGTGGTTTGAAAAGAAATACCAACTGAAACAGAGACAATATTCAGACCTGAATTCAATTTGAAATTTATTTATCTTCAAAGTGCACTTATATACATTTTACAAAGTAAGGTATTAAATTTCTATACCTTACTTTGCAAATTTTATAAAAGTACACTTTGAAGAAAAATAAATTTCAAATTGAATCGTGTACCTTTAGTTTTAAAGCTTATATTTAAAACATTTTGTTTAACAATGTTCATGCCTTGGATGAAATGTTTTTCTAGCTTGTATATATATATATGAATGAATGAATATACATATATATACATGTGTGTGTGAAATATATGTGAATATATATATATATATATATATATATATATATATATATATATATATATGAGAGAGAGAGAGAAATAAAAATAATCAGAAGAAACCGAATTATGTGGTCCTCAACGTTTCGTCTTTATTTCGAAACGTTGCTTAACAGATAACTCGGTTGTTCCTTTTATTTTTATTTTAAGTCATTCAATCATATATATATATATATGTATATATATATATGTATATGATTGAATGACTTAAATGAAATACTGAAATGTTGTAGGATTACAGGTTGTATAATCCTGCAAACATAAAGTACACTGTCCATGGTAAAAGAGCTTGGTCCACATAATTAATCAAATTTTGATTTTGTCAACAGTTATTCCTCGCAATACATCTTGGAGAGCATCCCACAACTCACATCTGCTCTTAAATTCGCGTCCACTTACATAGAGGCTTCGCTTCATGATACCTCAAAGGTTCTCAATTGGGTTCAAATCTGGTGAATTTGCAGGCCACTCCATCTTCCGTAGCCAAGAGAACTCCATATGTTGCAAATACTGTTTGCTTTTGTTTGCTGCATGCGGAGGAGAATTATCCTCCATTTATGCAGGATAATGCTCCCTCGCATGCAGCAAACAAAAGCTCACAGTATTTACATAATGGTTCTTCTGAACGCCAACGTTTGCTTCTTCAACCATGGTTCAAAGTGTTCTTTCAGAAAACATATGTAAGTATTTGATATCATTTTACGCCTTCTGGAACTCTCCATGGGCCAACTAAATTATCTCCGATAATCCCTGCCATAATAATTATCCCACCACCACCTTGTTGGCGCCTTAAACGCTTATCCCAGTATCGCCCGTTTAGGACCATCCCTTGTCCCAGCCATCTGGGCCATCAAGAGTGACACGCACTTTTTTTTTTATTATTACATTTTCACTCCAAACAAGGCACATTGCCACTTTGGTGTCGGCGGCTACTATCAGGGGCAGCAACTACTGGGGCACTATGTTGGGATTTAGGCAGAAAGATGTCGGTTCACGTTACACTTGAACTTCTGCATGTCAGTACAGTTAGGGAAGCAGGAACTTGGAATGGAATTCCAGAGTCTAGCGATTCTGGGGAAGAAACTACTGGAGTAGAAAGATCTTTTACATCTAGGGATCTCTACTGTGTGGGGTGGAATTTAGCTGCCTGTCGGGTTTGTCGAGGGTGTGTACGTCGTGGGGGCACAAGTGTCTGCAGTTCGTCAGAGCATTCACCACTTCATCCGTAAACAAAATTGTAGAAAATATCGATTTTCATGTTGTCCTCTGTCGATTTCAGTCGATTTTGTATGTGGTGTTGCTTTATCGGCTCTCTCACGTTGTAGGGTCCTTGACCAAGTTCTTCACAGTTTAATGGTACTGGCTATCATTTTCTATATTTCGCGGGTATTTTTAGCTTTTGTTAGATGGTGTGTTATAGTACTCTTTTCACAACTACTCAAACCACCTTTACGACCTATTTTTTTGACGAAACAAACTGCCTTGTTAATAATTTGACACCTCAAATACCGTGGATTCAGCAATTACGATGGCAAATTGTTTACATTGCGCGGAACAGTACGAAAAATTCACAGTACGCGCAGCTCAGCATTGCCGACGTTTCCGAAGCTTTTGATACGAAACTACCGGTAAGTTTCTGAAACTGTTAAAAAAATGTTATCTCGTTAATAATTTGACACGCAGTGTGTATATACATATCTAGATCGTTCACAAAAGTAGTGTTTCATGACTTTTTAACTACAAAAGTTGAAAATTTAAGAAGACACGTGTAGTACCATTAAACAAAGGAACGTTTGTGCTTCAGAATTTAATTTTTCTACACATGTACCACATTCTCAATGCACGTTTGTCAGCGATAAAGGAGACGATGTTTCAAACTTAAAATCCAGTGTCTGGCGAGGCAGTCAAATTTTTTAACGGCTGCCATTACAGTGTTTTGTCAGGTAATAAAATGCATCTAATGCAATAATAATAATAATAATAATAATAATAATAATAATAATAATAGAGGTATGAACAAATTAAAGTCTGACGGTATCAGGATATGATTCTTCGGTGGGTGAGACAGTACTGTTCAGTTGAACATTATCGCACATTCATTCCGTAATTTTTGAACGTGTGTTTGGCCTGACCTTGTCGTACTAAAAACAGATTATTTCTCTTTCTTCAGGCCTTACACAAGCAATTCGGGCTTTCAGCATGGTGAACGTTTTATCGTAACCGTTAGAGTCTGCTAGACAACTGGTTACAAAGATTTCGATAACAATAAAAATATCGGAATGTGAAACATTCTTTGATCATCATTCAATCCCAGGCAACGTCGATTCTCATTTTAGTTTTGTATAAATAATTGAATTATTCTGTAGGATTGAAAAAAAAAAGTTTTATTTCCAACCCATTAAATTGTGTTATCACTTTCTAAACTAATATTTTTTAAAATAATTTTCCGTTTGGCGCAAAAGTCGTAAATGGTTTTCTGGTGTCTAAAACTGATTTAGTGCGTGTTCAATTATGTCTGATTTCGACTGACCATAAACATTTGGCGGGAAACATTAAATCAACAAATAATGTCCGACAAATTTTGTAGCGCATTGTGAGCCTTAAAAAAAAGGAAACATTAAAGTTATAACATGATGGATATCATTTTATTTCGTTTATAAATTAAATTATTACATAAATCGATAAAAATAAAACATACGTGGTTTCATTGTTAAAACAAGGTTAGCAAAATCTAACCAAAAATTGTCGTTTAGTAAAGACAACATGATTCAATTTTCGTTTGATGGAAACCATAGATTTTATTGCAGTCTATCTACTAGTTGGTCAATTGTGTACAAGTCCCACGCGCAATAAAAGAATTCTATCATGACCGAAGGTTATACAATGTTCAACTAGCGAGATAGGAGATGTGTCGCCCCAGAAATCATGCTTTCTACCGATCAAAGTTATAACAATAGGAATATTGTTAGCATCCTCATAATGATAATCCAAACAATACAGCGCTTAAGGACACAACTGACCGAAGTTTCCAGCCACAACTATGGCCTTTGCTATGGTTTCAAGTGAGGGCCATATCATTCCACTTTAGATCTCCGAAGTTGGCATTAAATTCCACACCAACGTATACTCTGATGTACTAAAGAGTTTGGTCATCGCCTAGTACTATCAGGTGGGAGCTGGTAGGCCCTAGACATTGCAGCAGGACTCGCCACCGGTCCACGCCCAAAGTGACCCAGGCTTGGCTTCAGAAGGAGTGCTACGATGTGTAGCCTTCTCTGCACTGCCCCTTCCTCTCCCTATCTCAACCCGCTGAACTACTTTGTTTGATCATACTACGAGAACATCACTAACATAACCTCCCACAATATCAAAGCCAGCCTGATCGCTGCTACCTGCCGAGTATTTGCCAAGCTCCCGCCGGCGTTAATGGAGAAGGCATTCTCCTAGTTCAAAACTAGACTAGATGTAAGTTTTACTATATTATCAAGTTACCTGAATTGATTTTTTTAATGGACTTTTTAAAGCTGTATCATGTTTTTAATTAGGACGACACTTTCCTCGTTCCATCCGGTAATATTGCAATGAGACTACTGCTTGGATAGGTAGAAAAAAAAACTACTCCTACTACTAGTAGAAGCTGTACTTATAGTAATTATTATAGTAAATAATAATAATTATTATTATTATTATTATAGTAATAATAATAATAATTATTATTATTATAGTAATAATAATAATTATTATAATAGTAATAATAATAATTATTATTATAATTATTATTATAATAGTAATAATAATAATTATTATTATAATTATTATTATAATAATAATAATAATTATTATTATTATTATAATTATTATAATAGTAATAATATTAATTATAATAATTATAATAATTATTATAATAATTGTAATGGTAATAATAATAATAATAATAATAATAATATATTTTAATGTTTCATTTTTAAAGACGTTATTTGGTCCCTTTGTTTTTGAAAAAGAGATTTATTTCTCGAAATATTAAGACCGCAACCAGCCCGGTTATATAAAAGATTAAATTGACGTTTGCTGATTTGTATTGTGATTATCTCGAAAAATAAATGTATACATGAAAATGAAAAAATAACGAAAATAAAATAGACCTCCTTTCCTTTGCCTATTTTTGTTCATAGGCCACTCGTTAATTGCAACATCCACATCTATTTACAATAATTGCTTCAAGCAAATCACCTTTCGCCGTTATTAACTATAATTAGATTCTAGAATAATTATTGGTTCTTTTCCAGGAGGAATCTCTCTTGATGATTTATATGAAAACTCATAGTGAGTATAGGAAATTATAAATATAAGTAATAAACACACAGAAACGTTGAGAAAATTATATTCACAATGAGAACAGCAGTCCGAAGAACCAAAATAATACGGATATATAATGACGGTTGCATAATAAGTCTTGCACGTCCGCCGAACTCGGATTGAATGTCTACGTGGGTCGACATTTCGGTGTACAGTTAAGCGGCAGAAAGCTGACGAGTTAACAAAAAAAAAAATGTTTGCAAAACCCATCTGGTTCCGCGGAATTGTCCGCTGATCGATCAAAGAGCAAATCTCCTTAAGAAATAGGTTCTATTAGCTGACTGGAAAAAAAAGAATAGGGACGTATCCGGTCACTGCGACCTTGACACAACTATCAGATAAGCACACGGTTTAACGGAAAGCATCGTTATCTGTTTCCGACCGTCTCACAAATACAAACACACAAGTGAACACAAATCCACACACACATAAACACGTAGAGAGTACTTGAATGTATTTGGATAAAAATTGAAAGGTTACTGAAGAGTACTTGAATAGGTACTAGAGAGAACTTGACAGACTAGTTGCAAGAACTTAAATTATTATTTGAGATAACATGAATACGTACTTGAGAGAACAGAAATGCATCATTATTTTTTACATACCGCAGCGATAGTAATTCTTTAAATGTTTTTCTTCAGATTTGGTTAAGTCACTCCTACACTGAAGATTGCGAAAGCATGAAATACTAGTGTCTGTTGGAAGAAATAACACTTATTTTGTAATTTTAATTATCAAGGCCTTTTAAGAATGCTTCAGGGCAGGCATTGTCTGCCGAATAATAATTATACGTATATATATATATATATATATATATATATATATATTAAACTGTATATAAAAGACAAACCACTATATTGATTCTTTAATTGACTCTTTGCAATCCATGTAAATAAATCAAGTTTCTCAGGGTGTTTTTTTAGATAATGGTTGGTTATTCATATTTTTTGTATTCATCGGACTACTGTTCTCATCTTCATAGTCATTTGTACAACGTTTGAGTCAGGGTAACCTACGACTTTATTGAAATGTGTCTTGTTGAACGCTGGAATCATTCGCTCGAACTCGGGAATCTGCACAGAATTTCAAACAAAACCTTTCATTTAATCCATGTTTTAATATGCCTAGTCTCAGCCGTAACTGGGTAGAAGTCCGAGGTTATTTTAGGGGGTTGTTTTCGGCACTGATGATTGGACATTCAACGTACTAAAATTGTAACTTTACAACTAAATTATACTACTTAATTTATCTACGACGCTACGTGTCAGAAACGTTATGAAAATTACATTCACGATTTAACCAGTAGTCTGAAGAATCAAAATAATACGGATATATAGTGGCGGTTGTATAATAATTCTTGAACGTCCGCTGAACTCAGATTGAATGTCTACGTGGGTCGACATTTTTGTGTGCAGTTAAATGTCAGAAAGCTGACCAGTTAACGACAACAAAAAATCTGTTTGCAAAACCAATGCGGCCTCTGCGAACGTGTTCGCTCATCGATCGAAGAGCTAATCTCCGTTAGAAATGGGTTCTATTTTCTGACTAGAAAAAAGGATAGGGACGCATCCGGTCATCTCGACCTTGACACAACTGGTTTAACTAAAAGCATCCTTCTCTGTTTCTGTCTCTCTTCCACGTACAAACACAAGCATGAGTGTAAATACACATACACACGACGAAAGAACGTGAATGTATATTTGAAGAGAAATTGAAAGATAACTGGGAAGTGGTTGAACGTTTACGAGAGAGACGTTGACAGACTAGTAAAAAGAGATTGGATTCTATTTTGAGAGAACTTGAATGAGAGAACATAAATTCATATTGTATTTTTTTTTACGTACCATAGCGATGGTAATGCTTGGAGCGTTTTCCTTCAGATGTTGGTTAAGTATAATGTTTAAATGCCCGATATAGTAGAAAACACTGCTCGGCTGTGCATGTGTAAAGAATAGAAATTCTTTTGTTTATGGTAAGCACTGCTGATATGAAATGCAAAATTAAAAAATATTTTTAATAGAAATTCACACACACACGCACACATATGTATATTACAATAGAAAAACGCGAGCATGAAAAGTAATATGGTCAAGCTTAAACATGCAAAAGAAAAGGACAAGATATTCTAGTAAAAAACTTAATAAACTCATAACTTTAAATATTGCAGCATTAAGAATTGATTATATAATGTTAAATTAAATATAAATATAATCTTAATGCTGCTATATTTTTACTTATAAATTTAGCATAGTTTTACTAGAATATCTTGTCGTTTTTTTTTTCATGTTTGAAGTCAACCATATTACCTTTCAGGCTCGTTTTTTTTCTGTTGTAATCCATGATTTTTCCAGGCTTCAATTAAACTCACTCGTTCTTTGTTTAATAAGTCTTATTTTTCGCCCCCATACACATAACATAAACATATGTAATAACAATTTACGGCACTCCTCTGCTTTCAATAAAATCACCGTAATTATCTCCCTTTTAATTCCGCCATTCTCTCTGTCTCACTTGTTACTTCTCTTTTCGCGAGAGCGGTTAATTAGTAGCAACACTAGTCGCAGAAGCGACGTGGTTGCCATGGAAACAAGGCATAACAAACATCGCTTACTTCCTTACGAATTTTTATGATTTTTAAAATCCATCATCACTTTTGTTTTACTGAAGGAAAACTGAAACATTTTTTTCATAATATAGCTGAGATGGTGATCTATAAGCCGTAATAATTGTTGGAAATTTGGTCGAAAAATGAGTGAGCGGTGAAGCTTTAAAGCAATTCTAAAAGACTAAAACTGCCACTTACACATTATATTCAAACACTACCGTGTGTGAATGATTAATATCAACCCGGGGGTTCTATATATTTTTAATTTTATTTTTACACGGTTGTCACCACTTATCAAGGCCAGGAAGCCACTCAGGGATAAGGGTTATTGCAAGTACAGTACGTTAGTGTGGAGATTTGATAAAGTGTCTACTTAAGGGGGCGGTTCATTAGGAATTTGTAAACGTTGGACTTGAACACATCCAAGTTGTAGTCAGGTGGGAAGCAGGAAAACTGAACAGAGTTCCACAGGCGTGCAGTTCTAAGAAAGAATCTTTGTTCATGGAATCCACGTTTTGATTTAGGCACAGATAAAGAGTGAGGACAATTTTCACAGTGGATTCAGTATTTTTCGTGAAAGATTGGCGAGGGGGGGGCAGACATTGAAGTTCAGACAGGCACCTGCCATTGAATAACGATAAAACAAGGATAGGCTCGCAACGTCTCTTCTGTGGGAGAGAGGTTGCAGGGTAGAGAAAAGGGCATCCCCCATTAAGCCACGAGGTCTATTTTGTACTCTGTCAAGGCAGGGTAGTCTGTTTTTAGCAGCTCCTGCCCAGATATGACAACAGTATTCCATCCTTGGACGTACTTGGCTTTTATATAGATAGAGAATTGCATCAGTAGTGAGATATCGTCTGGAGCGGTATAAGGATTCCACCATCTTTCCAGTGACCTTGGCAACAGACTTGATGTACGTGTTCCATTTCAGATCAGGAGTAAAGGTCAAACCCAGAAGCTTGTCAAAACACGGGGCCTCTCCCAGACGAGAGCCATCCATCCCAATTGATGCCAGATGGGGATCAGAGCGTTGATGATGTAAGGATAGGAGTTCGGTTTTAGATGGCGAGGGGGCCAGAGATTGGAGTTCAGATGATCATCTGCCATGGTAGTAACGATAAAACAAAGATAGGCTCGTAACTCCTCTCCTGTGGGAG